>NC_134554.1:1937932-2241654 GCF_025594145.1 Primulina tabacum | reverse complement strand
ATTATTTTTCTCAAAAAATATAGCATATGAAAAGATTAATTTATATCCACATAATATTTGTACAAGATACTAATTTTTATTTTTTAAAAAAATCATATATGGATTATAAAACTATATAAAAAAATTGTACAAACGAAAATATAGAAGCTGCATAATTGCAATCGGTCAAAGTATCGTCCTGTCAAGGCGGAATCTATGGATTCGAGCCTTTTGTTGAGTTAATTAATGGTTCAACTAAATCATATGTGCTCAGACATATATCAAAAACCAATTACAATCACGCCACCGGATGACCTAAATAACCACACCATAGAAATCATAACTTCATGATTCCAGTTAGTGACATCTTCCTTTGACTACTCACTTCTTTTTTTCATATTGAAAATTTCACCAATGAGCGGGAACCGGGTGTTTTAGAACTTGTTGGAGTGGATTAAACAAAAAAATGCAGTTTAACTTTTTTTTTACCTTGATTTGGATTAGTGTCATGTCGGAAAAAGACTTGTAAAAAAAAAGATTGAGACTGAATTTCGACAATATAGATTATCAAAATCGAAAAAAAACAAATATAAAAAACCAAAATAACATTTTTCTAAATATAAACTGGTAGCCGAATCAAAGAATGGCCAACTCTTCAACTCAAATTTGAAAGACTTATAATGTTCGTATTTGACATAAAATGTGATCGCATTAACCATGAATATCGATATGAGTCAAAACCATCGTGAAGTTTCCTTGAATCACATCTCTATTTAATTGTCCTGCCTTTGTTTATCAAATAATCTCTTATCTTGTTTTACACACCTAATTAAAAGAAAATTAAATGCAATATAGATGAGATGAACCACTGGACAAGTAATGCTTTGCTTCGTTCTTTGACACTGGGGAAAGAAAGAATTTCTTGCACTTTACTTTATTCTATGTTTCTCCGACCCCTTTAAATTCACCTGATGACCATTTCGGATTTGAACTGAACAACAAACCTCATATTACTCAGTTAATGGTCGCTACTCGATCGATCTTTCATCCAACGATGGCTGATCTTGGAGATAAGAAGCAAAAGAATCTCGATCAAGAGATTAGGGAGCTGATATCTGCTCTGACGAGTCGTCTCACCTCGATGCAACGTAGCCCGAAAAATGGAATTTCAACGGATCAGCATAATCAAGAGGCAAACGAACATGATGTGAGGATGATCACATTGGCAGGAAGCAATCTAGGAGCCACGATGCGCGGTGAGATTGATCAGAAGCCTGAAGCCCCACAAGGTCAAGAACTTCCCGAGTCCGAAGACTTTGTCACTTATGTCAACAGTAACTTCCAAGCTATCAACAATTCAATCATGCTTGGGGGTAGTTATGAGACGAATGATCCCGGTGTTCATTTGGACATCTCGGAATATAAAGAAGACAATGTTGTACGTCGCACACAGAGAAAAAAAAGCAAGAAAAATGAGAATGGAGGCTCCGAAAGAGACCAGTACACTGAACATGACTCGGAGTAAACGATGGACAAAGCAATCATATGCTTAAATTTCAAATAAATGTTTGTCGTGATATTTAAATTCTTCCTGTATTTTCAAGAGTGCTTTGACTTGGTAGGTATTAAATACTAATGGCAATAATGCTTATGCTTTTTTTTTTTCCAACAAGGATGTAACTCATCTCAAGCGCACCTGTAGCTCGCTTTGCGTTCACTTCTTTATTTCAAGCTCACTGCTTAAACAACTAGTACGTACCTACGACAACCTCGCAGCCCCCGACGACTGTCGTGTAGGGAATAGCTATAACTCATTATATTATGTGTTTCTTGTAGATTTGTGTGGTGCACGTGCTTCTATTACGACTGAAACATTAAAGTGTTGAGTATGATATCACATGTTTATATTTATGAGACGAGTCGACTCACAAAATTGACATATGTGACGATCTCATTTGAATTTTTATGTAAAATGTTACAAATTAGTGATCACTGGAATAATGTTACAAAGAAAATTGGCGAATTGTGGTTGATGATATTGTATATATTATTGGATGTCAATATTTAACGTAATAATTTTATTAAAAAATTTCATAATTATAATTTTAAACCTTATAGAATTTCAAGAAAAATTTGTGTATGAGTTGAAGTTTTAAAAATTCATCCAAATCTTTGAGTTGAACAAAAAATTTTTTATAACATTTTTAAAAGTCAGTGTTGAATATTAATTGACTTTTTAAAATTCTATGAAAGTCTATTTCATCTCTAAACTTTTAAATCTACAAAAATAATTAAATCTAATGCATTAGATACGGTCCTCTAAGTTATTTTATTCCTATAAATTAAATCCAATGAAATCTTTTCATTTTTTTAAATTTCTTTTAGTTATATCAAATCCCACCAAATATCAATCTCGTCTCGTTTTAAAATTTTATGATATCAAACACTGAAAATAATATTTTTATTTTCAAACCTCACCAAATTTTATGAAATCCATGGAACCAAACACGTTGTAAATTCACCAAAGACAGATGTAAAGATTAAAATTACAAAATTCCCTCATTATTAAGTGAACAAATATGCAGGGGCATATCTGACAATTGACTTTTTGTAAAACCCCCAATAACTCCCCATGCGTGCTCTTTCCACTACGATATTTTCAGGGGTTTTTTTTAAAATAATGTAATTTTTTTTTTCAAAATTAATGTAAAAAAAAATGTTTGCAGAAATACGGCAAACCGTGCTTACGAAGCACGGACGCAGCTTATGTGGAGCAGCATCCGTGCTTTGTAAGCACGGATTGAGTTCCACATTGGCTTTTTAGCGACGATTTTCAAAATCCGTCGCTATTAGCGATAAAACCGTCGCTGATTAACATTTGCCACGATTTTATTAAAACCGTCGCTATATAACAAAATCGTTTAAATCGCACGTTGCTGTCCATACATGATATTTTTTAAAATATTTTACTATTAACAGTGCACATAAACATGCACGTCGTTAATAATATTATTAACGGCGTGTCTTTATTGTGCGCTGCGAAAATTGCATTGTTATTAACAGCACACATAAATACATGCTGCAGATATTACTATCCGCAACGTGCTTTTAATGCACATCACACGAAAATTGCATATGTTATTAACAGCACACATAAATAGCGACAATTTAACAACCGTCGGGAATAGCAATGGTTTTAAAAACCTTCGCCGATTCAAAATTTGCGACGGTTTTGTTAAAACCGTCGTTATATAAGGTTTTTAAAAATATTTTACAATTAACAGCGCACATAAACATGCACGTCATTAATAATGCATCGTCGCTATATAAGGTTTTTAAAAATATTTTACAATTAACAATGCACATAATTTAAATTAATATATTTAATATATTTATTAAATCGGTTAATAGCATGCTGCGAATAATAATATCTGCAGCATCTATTTATGTGTGCTGTTAATAACATATGCAATTTTCGTAGCGCACAATAAAGACACGCCGTTAGTAGTATTATTAACGACGTGCATGTTTATGTGCGCTGTTAATACTAAAATATTTTTAAAAATATCATGTCTGGACATTAACGGCGTACATAAATCGCACGCCGTCAATATTATTATTTACGACAAATATAGAGACGATTTGTTATATAGTGACGGTTTTAACAAAACCGTCGCAAATGTTAATCGGCGACGATTTTTTAAACTATTGACGACGGTGTATATAGCGACGGATTTTGAAAACCGTCGCTAAAATGTTAACGTGGAACTCAATCCGTGCTTACAAAGCACGGACGCTGCTCCATCCATGAAAAAAAAATTTTTTTACATTATTTTTAAAAAAAACTCTATTTTCAGCCGGTCTCGCAGTTTTGGATTGGGCCGGGGGTCGGATTAAGGCAAAAATAAAATCTCATTACAAAAATAAAATATAAATACATCGAAATCTTCATTCGATAACTGTTAGCCATTTCATCGGCCTTCTTATCACGCAACCTTCGCCGCTGCTCCGCTGGTGGATCGGCCGCGGCTTCCTTCCGTTTCCTCTTTCCTCTCAAGTACGGGGATATGTGCTATGCGTAATCTAGCTTTCTATTGCAGTTTATACTGTAATCGTGAATTATGTTGAAAAATATATACATGATCTTACGCCATCGTCTTGTTGTTCACATCCGATTGAATTAGATTAGGGTTGGGTATCATTCCTATTCACATCGAACACACAATCATCGTTATCGTTTGTCAATCGAATTTTTAGGGTAGGGTTGGAGGAACCTGTTTTGCTTCTTTGTTCATATTTATGTTTTTACGCTTAAGTTTGATGATTTTCTGGCACTCGACGCCTTTTGTTTTTATTCGTTGCAGTTTAGGTTTACAATCAACGAGTCCCGCTGCTGGTTTCACTTAGAAGGGGAACAATGTTTGGAAGCAACCGTAAGTGCATGTTTTCTTGGTTTTGATTGTTTATGTCCTTTGACCTTCTGTATTGCCGTGAAAGGTTTCTCTGGCTGTTAACACGCGACTTATTTCATCTACCTTATGTTTCACGTTGTTTGGAACCGTATGTATGTAAACGTGAGTTCTCTTTTTCACTTTGGTTAAGATTTTGGATTTGCAAAATGAAGTGAGCTATTTCAATTTGATACAAGCATTACTAAGATTAAAAAAAAGCAGAATCTGTTCAGATAATTATCATAAAGTTTGTGAAAGGTTGATTGATGACATCAGTTGGTTATTAAATTTGATTTGAAGTATATGCAACTTTTAGAAATTAGGAGCATAATCAGAACCACCTTCTAATTTCCAATTTGATTTTTTATGATTGTTAATTGGGGTACATCAGCTTGGTTTGGATGGTTTCGATTTCTAAAAAATAAAAACATCCTTTTTTGGTTTCTCGATTTTCTGTAACCAAAACCAAACTGTAAATTGAATACTTTGGTTTGTTTTGGTTTTAAATCGCAGTTTAGATGAAATTTCTTCCTTTTGCCCATCTGTTTTACATACCATTGGAGAGATTAACACATTTCTGTTAATTTGGTTGGATAACAAGTAAGATTTTGTAAAAATATGGTCAAAAGTATTTACTATTAAATTTGCAATTATATATTCTTATTTTGAATATCACAAAAGTTGAAAAAACTATAATTTATTTTCATAAAGTTCATGTATACATGTGGAAAGAATGTCATAGTTTTAATTCATAAAAGATGCGTATTATTTGGTTTAAAGCATAGCATAGACAATTTTTCATTTTGGTTCAAACCAGGGATTAAAACTTTGAAACCAAATTTTAGGCTTTGATTTCAAATTTTGTAAAACATTGTCTTCAGTGATTTGGTATTGGATTGCTTTGGGAAGAAAGGTATCCTTGTCAAGCTTAATGGCATAGGGTTTATTTGGAAATTGGAGGTCTGATTTGGCATAGCATTTTCTGTTATATAAATTGTATTGTGAGTTAAGGCTAGAATTGTAACTCGCAGGTTGTTGGCTAGTTAGCTAATACGTGTACACCTTTTGACGTTTGCTGTCTATGGCCATCTTAACCATTGCTAGTTCCTTGATGTTACTAGCATAAATTGCACTTGAATAATTTAAGTCTCGATGCCTTCGCGCGTTATGAAACTGTAGATTATTTTAGTTCCAACTTGTAATTTGCACTTGCTAAGTATTGTGGTCTTCCGACAGCTTTTGGGCAGTCATCCAGTAGTCCATTTGGGTCACAGCCGGCTTTTGGGCAGACTACCAATGCAAGTAACAATCCTTTTGCTCCCAAGCCCTTTGGAAGCACGAGCCCTTTTGGTTCACAGACCGGAGGTTCAATTTTTGGGGGAATGTCTACTGGTGTTTTTGGTGCTCAATCTTCTTCTCCTTTAGGCTCAGCTTCTGTGTTTGGCGCTTCTTCTTCGCCTGCGTTTGGAAGTTCAACCCCTGCATTCGGAGTTTCCTCAGCCTCGGCTTTTGGAAACTCATCTTCTGCATTTGGTGGTAAGTGCATCAATACCCCACCTTTGACGTTTCAGCAGCTTGTAGCTATAGTTTTTACTGGATTGATACTTTTTCTAAATGAAACAATTTGATTGCGTTGTAAATTTGTTTTAGCTCTTTATTGTTTCTGTTGATGTGATTTAGGGTGAGGTTTTGAATGATTTTCCCTACGCAGGTTATTCAACCAAACAAATCCATGTCTTAATATGGGAACTTGTTGAATTTTTATTAACAAAAGTGTTCGTTTCGAAAATCGACATGACATACATGTTATATATTTTTTGTCTCTTTTCTAAAAGTTCATCATCATAATTGAAAGATGTTTGAGGTGATCATGATAATACTCCAAAAAAATCCAACACATATTTAGCATGAATAACAAAACTTGTGAAGGATCAAATATTTGATTTTTATTGATGTTTACACAACATATCATTGAGAACATCTTTAAAAAATATGTTAGTATAAATATCCTCTGAATATTCTCCATCGCTTTGGGAATTTTGTTAGACTTTGTAGCCAGCTCTCTGAGATTGATGATGATATATTGAAATGTGGATACAATTTTGTATGTTTGTTGTCCTTTGTTTTTCCTAACTTTCCATCATTTTATTAGCTGTGAATGACATATGGTTTTTGTGAGGTGGCATGATTGATTGATTTGATCCTGAGAATCCAACTGTATCTTAAGGATATTTCCAAGTTTTTCAATCATATCTTGAAAGAGTTGAACAAAATTTTCCTTGAAAACAATTTTCTTTTTGCCATTTGATTTGATCATTCAATAATCTATTAAAAAAATCCAACTCAATGAACTATTGAATTTTTTATGTGGCGATATGTCAAAAATGAAAGTAAAAGTATATTTAATTGTAAGTAAGAAAAACTTAACGGGGACAATTAGATTTTGACATACACCCATGCTCCCTCCTTTTGTTTTGTTTTACATCTTGTTTGTATGTTTCACGATGTATACTCATGCCAACCAAGTGTAAGTTGTTTAGGCTGGCATGTCAAGGAGAATTTTTTTTTCCTTTTTTATGAGAACAGTTATAACCCATGCATGATAGGAGGTCATGCAGTTTAGGCTCGAACGTTGAGGACACGGCCTTCGAATTGTTAGAAAATTTTAACCTATATGCCAAATTGTGTCCTGGAGCTTTTTTTTGTTTTATCTAGTAGACACTTTCAACCATGTCAAAGGAGTGTTGATTTAAATCTGGCAGACAGTGGTGCCTCATGCCAAGATGCCGTGATTTTTTTCTATTTCTTTCAGCAACTGTCTTCTAATTATGTTATTCATGTATATTGTGTTGAGAATATAGGTTCTGGGGTATTCGGGCAGAAGCCGAGTTTTGGTGGTTTTGGATCTAATACAACTCAAACAAGTCCATTTGGAAGCTCATTTCAGCAAACACAACCAGCTTTCGGCAACAATCTCTTTGGTTCCTCGACACCATTTGGTGCTCCTAGTCAGCCTGCATTTGGTTCGACAAGTAGTCCTGCATTTGGTGCTTCAAGTACACCTGGCTTTGGTGCTACCAGCTCTCCGGCCTTTGGTTCTACTGCAAGCCCTACATTTGGTAGCACTAGTGGTGGGTTTGGTGCGTCGACCTCTCCTTTCGGATCAAGCACTCCAGCATTTGGTACTTCTAGCATTCTAGCATTTGGTTCCATAACAACTCCTGCTTTCGGTGCGACAGCAACTCCTGCTTTCGGTGCGACAGCAACTCCTGCTTTTGGTGCAACAACAACTCCTGCTTTTGGTCCCTCAACAACTTCTGCTTTCGGTGCTTCAAGTAGTCCTTTTAACTTTGGATCCAGTCCGGCATTTGGTCAATCAGCTGCTGTATTTGGAAGTACCCCATTTGGAACATTATCCTCGAGAGTTCAAGATGCTTCTTTCGGTAAGTTGCTTTCATTTTCTCTGATGGTAGGTTTCTGGTTTGACTATCTTATTTAAGCACATATGCACTTGTGAAGTTTGGTTATTTGGAATCATCATGGCTGTAACTGAGCTTTTGCTTTCATGAAATTCCTAAGCAGGAGCACAAACTACAGCCTCCACTTTTGGTGGCTCTGGTTTTGGCCTGTCTGCTTTTGGAGGGCAACGAGGGGGAAGTAGATTAGCTCCCTACTCATCGACTCCTGAGACAGATGGAGCCACTGGTACACAACCCGCTGGAAAAATAGAATCTATTTCAGCCATGCCAGTCTACAAGGATAAAAGCCACGAAGAACTTAGATGGGAGGACTACCAGTTAGGAGATAAAGGTACTCATCTGTCTGACACTTGTTATTTGTTGAATTCCTAAAGAACTTGTTTCATTCATTTTCAATAATCTTTTCTTATTAACAACCAGGAGGGCCAGCTCCTGCTGGACAGTCTACTACTGCGCTTGGATTTGGTACCTCAAGTTTTGGCTCGGCATCTGCTCCTGTATTTGCTCAATCCTCTGCTACTCCTTTTTCATCTGCAACACCTTCCAATCCATTTGCTCCAAAAACCACTGGAGTTTTTGGCGGCTCAGGGTTTGGATCTTCGCCCTCCTCAACATTTGGTTCTTCCCCTTTTGCAACATCAAATACATCTAATCCTTTTGGTTCGACAACATCAGCAACATCCTCTTTATTTGGATCTACTGCTCAAACATCTGGAGTTGGTACCTCCCATTCTATTTTTGGCAATTCCAGTGCATCACCTTTTGGATCACCATCTATCTTTGGCCCAACATCATCACAGGGAACCTCGTCTGCATTTAATACCGGCTTGAGTTTTCCCAATACCCAGTCCTCCCCATTATTCCAGTCAAATATGTCTACTCTAACACCAGCAAGTTCTCCATTTGCACCGACCTCTTCCGCTTTTGGCCAAACTGCCCCTGGGTTTAGTCAAACAAATTTGTTTAGTACACCCTCCACTGGTTTTGGTGGCAACATGTTCTCAAGCACTCCATCACTTCTAAGTAACACCAACCCTCTGGGATTTGGCCAAACAACTGTGAGTTATTCATGATTCAAAATTTTAATTTGTCTTCAATTTTAATTGCCATTTAGAAGCAAGCAATGCATGCATCAACTTTGGAACAGTGTTTTATTGGTGTAGATGTGAGTGAGGTGTTCTATATTTTTTGGGGAGGAGCCACATGCCTGACAGCGTTTAGTTCTTTATCAATTGTAAAAAGCATGTTAAAAATCACGATACAGCTTGCAGGAAAATCATGTAATGGCAAAATAAGTTTAAAATATTAACAGGGGATTTTCACAAACTAAGATAATATTTATAAAAGCAAATAGAACAAGCCTACATCCTATTGCTAAGATATAGCAAACGTTATTATTAATCATGAAGGACGGCCATGGACCCATGCCACTGTACACTCTAAGGCATACTGGCAGCCCTTCCCTGGCTGCATCTCATGATGTCTTTTCAAAAACTTTCCGGGTTATTAAATAAGATGAGTTTGTCGAGCTTGATTTGACCGGATTATATACAAGTTTGGAAGGTCTTGTTAATTTCTGCGTGCTTTTGTGTGCACACTTGTATGTTATATGCTTGAAAATTTTATCTTCTGTGGGATCTGCATTTTAGGGCGTTGTGGATGCTAAAAAGCATCTGATTGCTTCTAGTTATTTCTAGTAGATAGGTAATGAGAACTTGTTTTTGATACCAAAGTTATCTCCATATGCATTTGTAAATAAAATTTTTGCCCCGGAAATCTAGATTCACATGCAATTATCCTGCATGATTCGGATCTATATTTTTCAATGTCCCATTGTTTCCTCATTTGTGTTGAGATAATTTTTATTTTTCAATTTTTAATTTTCTAAATTAATTATATCATTTTTTTTCTTTTTGTAGCCATCTCTTTCTAGTCCATTTCAATTGGCGCAACCACCTCAGAGTTCTGGTGGTTTTAGTTTTAGCAACTTTGGACAGTCGCAAGCAGGTCAATCAGTATTGAACTTTTGAATTACCTATGACATTTTTATTTGCTTTTTTATCGCCTTACTTTTATTGATGTCTTTGGTGTATGCAGTTGGAACGAGTAGCTTTGGAGGCACCCCTGGTATTTTTAGCCAGAGTGCACTTGGACAACTGTATGTCAACGTTTCCTTCATATTTTGGTTCTTGTCTGGTTACAATTATTTATCTGTACATGATGAATACTGGAACTAATTCACACACTTAACATTGACAGCACTTGTTTCGCAATTGGACAGTATCTTTTTCTGTGACCTCTATTGACTGTTGGATTAAAAATACTGAATGATTCAATTAGTGGCCAACAAGTTTAATCCTGTAAGATCAAATAACATAATTAAATATCAAACAATATGTCAACAATCCAATCATAGAGTCAAATCTAGACATTCACAAAAGTTTGCTTTTATCAGTAAATGAATCAATCTGAATTTAATTTGAGAAATAAGTTTGAGCCGAGTAATTTTAGTTTGGTTTGATTTTGAGACCTAAATACACATTTTAATGCTTTTGCATTGGTGTGTTATACACAGGGATTATATGCGAACGTTTGCTTATTTTAGCATGCTCAAGTGCAATACATTGAATGAATTGATAACTTGTACCTCTGGAAAGCTGATTTAACTCTTTTCAAAAACCATTTCCTTTCTTTTTTGAGTTTTCAGGTGTACAGTACAATATTTGGCAGAATTATTAAGTTCAAAACATAATGAGAGTTGACTGACTTCCGGTTGTTTTTATTCTGGACTCGTGTTATTTATTTGGCATTTCAGAAGAAATTATTCATATACTTGGCTGATTGTCCAAGCATTAATTTTTATGACCTCAAAACTTGGGCTTAGATCTTGTGAGTTTAAAAACCAGGATTTTTTTCATTGTAAAAGATAGAAAAAAGCTTCTCAGATTTATTGATGAAACTTAGAGCTTGTCCTCTAATTTTAGTTATAGTCTATGAACTCATTGCTTCTTGCTTGTGTTGGATTTTGAAGTAATTATAGATTGCATCTGTTTTACAGGTCAGCTCCTCAGAGTGCGGTGGGTGCCCAATCATCGCCCATTGTAAATCCTTTTGGAACACTGCCAGCATTGCCACAGATATCAATTGGACGCACAGGCACTTCTCCTTCTATTCAGTATGGAATTTCTAGCTTGCCAGTGAGTATTCCGTTCTTGTGCTTTGCTAGAAAACTCGTATAAATTGCTAATGATCCACGTCCTTAGATTATTACAGTCTCATCTGCTAACCGCAATTTTCAGCAGATTGTTGAGAAACCAGTTCCTGTGAGAATGTCGTTGCTATTGACGCCTCGACACCTTTCTCAAAGGCGTGTAAGGCTACCTGTAAGGAAATATCACCCTAAAATCGATGGCCCAAAGGTGATAGTGACTTCATGACATTCTTGAATGCTTAAAATATGGTCACTGCAACTGACTTTATTAGGCTCTGTCAGGACTGTTTTTAATGTTGTCTTTATTTTCTGATCAGGTGCCATTTTTCCATGATGGTGATGAAGAAACACCCAGCACGCCAAAAGCAGATGCTCTGTTCATTCCAAGGGAGAATCCCAGATCTCTTGTACTTCGTACGCAGGATCAGTGGCCTTCTAGAGCAAGTGCAGAGAAAACCACACAGTCGAAGGCCTTAGGCGCTCATGCCTATGAAAATGGTAAACACTATAATTTGTGCTCCAAGTCATAGATCTTTACTTATTAAATATTAATATTGAATTTATTTTGAAATACTTTTGTGGTTACCACACTCGTGTTTTTCTAACCACTTATATTACATCTTTGGACTTGTCCTTCGGTGGCATTTTAATTAATGAATAATAAACTTGCAGAGTGACTTTCTACCTTTACTCCACTGTTCTGCATTTTTATCTCCCACTAAAAATAATTTTGGTTTTACAATGGGGGAGTGCTTGTTGTTATTGCTTAGATTCAAACACGTATTACTGAAGGCAATTTTGGCAGGGTGATTGGTGTCTCACTTGTACAGTTGTACGTATGATCCACTAGGTCCTTTTCTAAGCAACATGCCTCCAGGTCATGTAGAGCAGAATGCTGTTATTGGAATATCACTGGCTGTTGATTGTCTCAGTTAGATGGGATAAGCGAAATCGGGTTACATACGACGGGTGCCTCATTTCTACTGAGATGATATTTTCTTTACTGTTTCACTTATATTTTTTCTCCCTAATTAATTACAGGTAAACTTCAGAACGATGTCTCCGCGCTAATAAATGGGCACAAGGTCCGGGATAAAGATGGTGAGCGCCTCTTGCTAATATATTTCATGTGTTTAATATTAAAATTTGCATGAAACCTGAGTACTTGAAGGTAAAATTAAACAACAGCACATTAAAGAATTGATTCTGCAGTTAATTTTAGCATTATTTGTTTGCATGCTTGGATGAAATAAAAACCAGTTGAGAGTGGCTTGGGATTTATTTTCCAATTAATTGTTGTGAAAGACTTTATTGTTTCCTGAAGAGTGTACGAGTAATAGAAGAGAAGAAACTAGAATTTTGGTGTGTTTAAGAATGAATATTCGTAAGAGGGTATTATTGCTGTTTCACAATCTCTTATTGCTGAAAAGAGTTGAAATAAGATCGAAAAAGTATTTTATAGAAATGATTTTCTAAATCATCCCAAGGGTGAAGGACCTTATTTTGTTTATCCTATCCCCTTACTCATTTTGATGGCATGTTCGTTGCTAGTTATTCTATCCCTGGACTTTGTTGTTCCTTGTCTTTTTTTTATATAAAAAATTTGGAATTTCATACTTATGCTGATACTTGTTGCACCAAAAAGTGAATCAATTCCTCTGCAAGCTCAGCACAGCCTTCAGCTGAAATCTTAAATGAAACCTTTTATGCATGCGTTTCAAACTGAATTTAATTTGACTTAGACATGAGAAATCATTTCAAAGAGAATCTTAATTCCAAATTCACTTTAATTTTGATCCATCGATGGTTGTCATGTCCTTATACTTCAATCGTACGCAAGTTGTTTTGGCTTCCCATGCTTTGTGGCTTAGCCCACTTCAGAAACCATGTAGATAAAATTCGATCATATTTAGAAAATGGAAATGAGTTAGATGACTTCAGCAGTGTGCCCACTCTTACTTTAAAAGTGACAACATATGTACTCTGGAAAACTTAAAAAACATACTTTTAGCTCTTATATCAACAAGGAGTTGTTGCATTTTTTCTTGTTTACAAGTGAGAACCTGCGAGAAATGTTATGATTACTTGGAACAAATCGTACTTTAAAATCTGCCTTTTTAGTAGCTTGGATTGGGTGTAGGTTGGGAGGGGAGGATTCTGACTATATTTGGTTGCAGTGACTCGAATGGTGCTTGTCCATATCTTTTCTACAATTTTTTTTTTTTGCGTTCTACTAGTGCTGAAGTGGCTATCTGGTTACAATTCAGCTTCCCCAGCCGAGCACTCTGTGGAAAATGGCGTGGCTGATGAGCAAGTTAATCCTGTCAAACGGAACCCTAAATCCAATGTGGTCCTTGATGGTCGTTGTACAGATAAAGGGGACTCTTGTATCACTCTCGGAAGCCATAGAGCTGGCGAAGCTGCTATCGTGTTCGAGCATGGAGCAGACATTGAGGCACTGATGCCTAAGCTTCGTCACTCGGATTATTATACGGAGCCACGAATTCAGGAGCTAGCTGCAAAGGAAAGAGCTGAACCAGGTTTTTGCCGCAATGTAAAGGACTTCATTGTTGGAAGACACGGTTTTGGTAGCATCAAGTTCTTTGGGGAAACTGATGTGAGAAAGCTTGATCTCGAGTCTCTTATTCAATTCAATAATCGAGAGGTGATCGTATATATGGACGAGAGCAAGAAACCTCCAATTGGACAAGGCCTTAATAAACCTGCCGAGGTGACGCTTCTTAATATCAAATGTTTTGACAAGAAGACTGGCCAGCAATATACCGAGGGACCAAGGATCGAGAGGTATAAAGAAATGCTTAAAAGAAAAGCGGAAGATCAAGGTGCTGAGTTTGTGAGCTATAATCCGATGAAAGGAGAATGGAAGTTCAGGGTCGACCATTTCAGCATGTATAAGCTTGGAAATGACGAAGACGAAAATGACGACAATCTGCTCAATGCCATGAGATGACAAAAAAATCAACGCAGCCACTGTGTGTATGGTAGTTTGTGCCCTCGGATTGGGAGACAAATATGCAGAATCTTATAAATTTGAGCAGTTACAGTTTGTCTTAATCTGTTTAATTCTGTTCTTTTTTTCCTCCCCTTGGATTTATCTCCAAATATTGTGGCTTGGTTGGACAGTGTTCAAGTATTTAAGTACTTAACTAGAATGCTGCATATTTATGTACCTTACAGCTATATACCTGATGGATCTGAATTTGTGCATGTGAACACCCTTCCCAAAATACTTGGAATTAATACCTAAAAACTTGCTGTTTCATCCTAACGAGTTACGGCTACCATTTAATTCGTTACATCCAATTGGTTTGTCCGTACTGGGGATAATCAACGATAGCAATCGAAGCTCAGTTATTAAATTAAAATAACCTTCAGTTGGACAATTAAAAAATTACACTTCTTGACTTTTGAAAAAGTAGTGTTATTTAGAAACTAAAATCATTGAAAAATAATAATTACCAACGCTATATATATGATATATATTTATAACCAAATGTGGTATCAGATTCTCCTCAAAAACCAATTTCCTTTGAACTAATGAACTTTAAGTGGTAGAACCTATGAAAATCTAAATTCGGCTCGTAGCTCATAATTATAGTAGACCCTACCTAATCCTTATTTGGTAATAATTGACTGCCTTACATGCGGTGAGATAGCTAATCTTCATTGGCAAGGGCCAAACAGGAAAACATGGTTCATTGGAAAGGGTCAAACAGGAAAACATACTGAACACCGGAAAAATTCTTTTGTAAAACTTATACGAAAGACAACAATAGAGCAACTTCAGGTAAAGCGTTCATTTTTTATTTTTATTTTTTGCATAAAATCAACATTTGTGATCAAAAAGTAAACACTGAGCCAGATAAATTGCTCCTAGAGCTTATATAACCTCACCATCATAGTCTCAATCAGAAGAGATGATATCTAAACCAGAACATATTCCAACATGAAATCATAGGAATGGAAAGCATGTTAACCAGGAACATGACCGCAACAACTCTGTGATCTTGTAAATCCTCTGAGCACAATTAGATTGAGGGAGAACACTACTTTGCTCGTTTTTTATTTAACTTGAAGGCTTTCCACTTTTCGGCTTGTGCTCCATGGAGCTATAGGGTTGATTTTGTCGAGGTTCCTCGGGAAGAGAAGTGAGAAGAAATTTCTTATTAGAACCAACTCCGTTACACATTAGCTTCAGCATACTTCTACCCCTCATCCATTTAAGCATTATCTTCATGTGTGTTTTGCTCAATAATCCACTAATCCCCGCATCCTGTACTATCCATAAGCATATGTTACCAAGAAGAGTAAATAAGTTTTAATTCATTTATTCATAGGAACAAGTTGAGTCACTATATCTTGTTACAAGTACTTTCAGAATAGAACAAAGATAAATAATTACGAGCCTTCGCTTTTAGCTAGCACACCTCCAAAAATTTTCAGAACATTTTTAGTTGCACCGAATTGACATGAACCAAGAATCCAGCCAAAAGTTACCAATAATACCATACGCGATGTTTCATTTCCAATGATAAATCAAGAGGATAGCGTCCATATTTCGAGCCTTGCACAGAGGTACGATTAATCTGAGCATACCTCTGCTGGACTTATTAGTCATTTCATAAGAACTGAAATTCATGAATGAAATATATATGTCGCCGCTGAAATTCAAGTGCTATTTCCCCAAACAAAACTTGAAAATATCTTCATCGAGTTCTTGCATTGAACCATTAACTCTAAACTAGCAAATTTATCATTCCTAATCCATTTGCAACATAGAGTGAAAAATCGATTGAGATTACCTTGGCGTGGTTCCAGGTGTTGGAGATCGTCAGAGGGCCATTGGTCTTGATGACTTGATGGAGGCCCTCGGCAATGGAGGCGGCTTCCTGGGGAAGAACCCTAGGATTTATTTTCCTCAGATTCGGGGCACGCTTCCTAGAGCTTGAACTGAAATACTTAATCATCGTTAAAAACACTCCATCTCCGTTCCAATTTGCTCCGCCGCGCCGCCACATTTTCAGGTTGTGATTGCTCCAGTGTCCCTCTTCCTCCTCAGCAGCGGCTGTATCTTAATAAGGTTACTAAAGTTAATAATGAAAAAAAGTTCATAGCCTTTGGTACTGTTTGATTTCAAGTATTTGCAAGTAATAACCTAAATAGTACTATCGTATCATTTGTTTTGTATAAGTATTATTTATCTCGATCAATCAAATTATTAATTATTTATTTAATATCAATCAAATTCGTAATAATTTATCTCACATCAATCAAATCAACAATATAAAATTACGATATTACCCTTAATAAATAATATTATTAATATTTATTAATATTTTCAACAATGACAAAATGTTAATATCATATTATCTCAAACTTAATCGATCAAATCAATTAAATCAAACGCTATATTAACTATCATTTTCTATTTATTTTATTATTACAAAATATTACTATCTCCATACTATATATCTCATACCATGAACCAAACGGTACCTATATATATAAGTTTGATATCACACATTCATCGTTCGTATAATTTTGTGAATATCGACGTATAAAGTGTGATGATATATTTTGACCATATTAAAAAAATTATGTTAGAATTATTATAAAAATTTATTTATTAATATTAGTATATTAACCAATTATATTAAATATTAAAAATAAAAATTAAATATATAACTAAATTTTGAAATATTTTCAATTTCTGGTTTAAATTTTATAATTAAATTTGACGTCTCTTCAAAATATAAATTATATTTAAATATTTATATTGATTACGTTATTTAATATAATTTCAATTATGATTTTGAATTTTGTAATATTTTTATATATTCAATATCATATTAAATAAAAAGATAATTTTTTATATAATATTATGATGTCCAATTTTTTAAAAGAGTATCGTCATGAATTTCGGTGTATTGACTATCCATATATTACTAATATTATTTTTTTTGAAGGTAAAACTCATAGATTTATTGATTAAAATAATCCATTACAAGTTTAACCAACCAAAAAAAAAAACTCATCATTCACCCAAACAAATGATGAAGCGGAAGACAAAGCAAAATGAGCATATTATTAGCAATTTTATTTGACGAGTGACAAACATGAATGCACTTGGAGATCACAAGTTTCATCAAACGCTCTTTAAATTACTATTATTATGTATCTTAAATAGAACTTAGTATCAATATTTTTTAATATATTCTAAACAATAATTAACATTTTTAATCATAAATTTTTTATGAAATAAAGCCATATTCATTACTGAACATAGGCAGAAATTAAGAAGAGGGAAAAACCGGTATCTATAATCAGATATAGAACCAGCCGTCCTTTCTAAAGCACGAGCCGCTTGGTTCTTTGATATATGAACAAGAACAAAAATGAACAATAATTTCACTTCTAAAGCGAGGTAAAATATTAAATTTAAACGTATATTTAATTAATTTTTATACTTAATAAAATATTGACAAAATTTTTTGAATTGTAAAATAATTTTCTTGAAATGATTCAAAAAATATTAGAGATGGTACTCAAAATGATTTGCAATTTGACCCTTCAAGTATGTCAAATGCAGTTTCAACGCATAGAAAGAAGGACAAATGCACCAATTACGCCCTTCAATTACATCGGTTAAGCTGTTTAACCCCTCCATTTTATCAACTCATGAATCTCCGGTCCTTTCGAATTATTAATTAATTATACAATCTATTTAACAATTTAAAATAAAAATAGGTAAATTTTATTGATAATATTAAAATTATGAACCTAAAAGTATAAAATTCAATTTCCATAATTCGATTTGAATCATATATATATTATATACATGATGATTTCAACATCATTTATCTTGCTTCATATGAATAATTTAGGGTCAATCATCTACCTTTTCATCAGTGCAATAATTGTCCATATTGGATAGAACAATCGAAACGTATTGTTTGAGCTGTTATACAGTTTAAAATATTTGAGTTGCACCATTATCACTATCTATAACTTTTGATAAAGCGACGAACAATTATTCATACTACCATTTTGTTTTTCCTTAACAAGCACATCACTCCAATTTTCACAAAACAAAATGAAGCTTAATAATGTTTCATTAGTGAAGTTAATCATGAAATATTGAAGCAATAATATCATTAAAAATAACAAAATATATATTAATAATAATAATGGTAATAATGATGATAATAATACTTAAAAAGAAAGAGAAAAATAATTAAATTGTCTCCGTAGAAGTCGGAGTCAACGTTCAGTATTTGGCAGATCAGGACAGAACGTGATGAGAAAATTCAGGCTTCTGTGGCGACAAACTTGAGGATGCCAATGCCCTATTAAACATAAAGCAACCTTTGTTGGCTCTTCTCCCTTATTTTGCTCGCGCTCTCTCTCTCTCTCTCTCTCTCTATATATATATATATATATATATATATATTGTTTTTCTTCTACAGAAATGTATATATACATGCACTTGTCACAAGTACAACACCACTTATACAACACTTTGTCTTTCTTTCCCTTTTTTTTATTATTTCTTGGATTTTACAATTTGGAGTATTATAATATTATAAAAAACGACAGAAAAATCCCACTCTTTCTGCCTTTGGGAACTCACCTCCTCAGTCACCTGCTTCCTTTATGTGCATGTGCTTGCCAAGAATCTTTTCACCGGAGAATGCTATCTTAGATTCATATTTAGATATACTGGCAAAACATATGTGTAAGTAGGCAGAGCTGGCTGGCTGTTCCGGGATATATCTTCGTGTATTGAAGCAATGTCTGTAGATTATGCTTAGCAATACCGTTTCTGCTTATCTATCTTCTTCTGCTTTTGCAGCAACTCTGAGGAGAGGTATGTATATATGGCTACCCAACTATATTTCATCATTCTTGTAATAGATATGCATGCTAAGGGGAAATCTGTATCCGCCGAACCTCTTGATTTGACTGATCCATGGTTAATTCTTAGTTTCTTTAAAATGATCTTTTTTGCTGGTAAAATGGTATTGAAGGAGAGAGATCGAAGCAATATATTTAGTTTAGGCTGCATGCTATGCATTTCTTGTACGCGACAATGCCGTCTTCCACCTACTTGTTTATGTCGATATGTTCGAGTTTTTATCTGATTCTATGTTGATCGAAATATCTGATGATTTTCAGGTCTAGATGGGAAAGGAGTACAGGTGGATCCCCAAAGCCTCACCAGCTTGAATTGAAGAGAAAACGTCTCACTTGGATACTGGCCGTAAGTGGCCTCTGTGTCTTCTTCTATGTTTTGGGAGGTTGGCAGAGTTCATCTCGAGCTCCAATATCCCAATCCGATGTCTATTCCAGAGTTGGCTGCGACGATAAAGCCAACTCCGTTCATGTTCAATCATCGTCTTCATCGACATCAGCTAATTCGTTAGACTTTGAAAGCCACCATCAGTTATTGGTAAACAGTTCTGATAACTCCGAGACATTCCCACCGTGCGACATGTCATATAGCGAATATACTCCCTGCCAAGATCAGCAAAGGGGTCGGAAATTCGATCGCAACATGTTGAAATACCGAGAAAGGCATTGCCCTGCGAAGGAAGAACTCCTGCGTTGCCTAATACCCTCTCCGCCGAACTACAAGAACCCTTTCAAATGGCCGCAGAGCCGGGATTACGCGTGGTATGCCAATATCCCCCACAAAGAACTCAGCGTCGAGAAAGCTGTTCAGAATTGGATCCAAGTCGAAGGAGATCGCTTCAGATTTCCCGGAGGAGGAACCATGTTCCCCCGTGGTGCGGATGCTTATATTGATGATATTAATGCGCTTATCCCTCTTACTGATGGAACCATTCGAACTGCTGTTGATACGGGCTGCGGGGTGAGAAATTTATCTTACAGTACGGGTTTTATTGTATCTTTCACAAACTTCTCAATTCTTTTTGTGTTGTTGGTTCCTCAGGTAGCAAGTTGGGGTGCTTATCTGCTGAAGAGGAATATCATCGGGATGTCTTTTGCTCCAAGGGATACCCACGAAGCACAGGTGTGGTTTGCATTGGAACGAGGCGTTCCAGCAATGATCGGAATCATGGGATCACAGAGACTTCCATATCCCGCCCGGGCTTTTGACATGGCTCACTGCTCTCGCTGTCTTATTCCTTGGTATAATTATGGTTAGATCCATTCCCTTGTCGAACTTGATCTCTTTTGATAAAAAGTCGGTGCTTTAGAATACATATTTATCATCTCTGGTTTGGATTGGTTGCAGATGGACTATATTTAATTGAAGTAGACAGGATTCTTAGGCCTGGTGGGTACTGGATACTCTCAGGTCCGCCGATTCACTGGAAGAAATACTGGAGAGGATGGGAGAGAACGGAAGACGATTTGAAGCAAGAGCAAGATTCGATCGAGGATGTAGCCAGACGCATCTGCTGGAAAAAGGTCGTTGAAAAGGGAGATCTTTCGATCTGGCAAAAGCCAATCAACCATGTTGAATGTGTTAAGAACAGAGCAGTATATAATAAACCACATATGTGCAAATCTGATAATCCTGACGCAGCTTGGTACCAACATACCTCCCCAATCCAACATTTCATTTCATATAATAAATTGGGAATTAAATTAATATTTGTAGTTTATACAAGCTCATTTTCATGTCACAAGGTACAAAGATATGGAAATCTGCATAACACCACTTCCGGAGGTAAGTAGTCCGGATGAGGTTGCCGGGGGTGCGTTAAAGAAATGGCCAGAGCGAGCTTTTGCTGTTCCACCAAGAATTAGCAGTAACTCCATCCCAGGCATCACTGAGAAGAAATTTCAAGAGGACAACGAAATGTGGAAGGCTCGATTGGCACATTACAAACGCATCGTTAGCCAAATACCACAAGGATTATACCGGAATGTCATGGACATGAATGCTAATTTTGGTGGATTTGCGGCAGCCCTGTCGAAATACCCAGTTTGGGTTATGAATGTGGTCCCGTCTAATTCCGAGCCTGATACATTGGGGGTGATATATGAACGAGGTTTCATCGGTACATACCAGGACTGGTGTGAAGCATTCTCCACCTATCCACGAACTTACGATCTAATCCATGCAGGTGGTGTCTTCAGCATATACCAGGACAGGTAATGTTGCATCTTCTTTTCTTAATTTGGTATTAAAGCAATGGAAGCTATTTTCGATGAATTTGCGAGCAACTCATGTGTTACTTGCTCTTGAAGGTGTGAACTCACTTACATTCTCCTCGAGATGGATAGAATCCTAAGGCCTGAAGGCACTGTTATATTCAGAGATGGTGTGGAAGTTCTGATCAAGATCAAAAGTATAACAGATGGAATGAAGTGGCAAAGTCAAATAATGGATCACGAAAGCGGACCGTTCAATCCAGAGAAAATACTTGTTGCCACAAAAACTTACTGGACAGGTGAAGCCAAGCAAAAGCAATGAAGGCCTCATCCTTCTTAGTTTCCATTTTTTGATCCACACTCCTCGTCCCAGGGACTTAACTCGTCTGTTCGATCCCGGGTTCGAATTACAAACTCCTTAACCCGCATAGGAAAATAACATTATTGTCTACTTTGGGTTCGCCTGTATAGATATGGTGAGGAGGTTGGATGTTACACGTTATTGTTTTTATTCAACTCATTATATTCATCAGACAAGGTGTAGTTCATCGTACTTTTGGTAGAATGCAGTTTTTTGCGTTACCGTCTCCTTCAATGAATAATGGGATGAATTCCGAATGGATGCACCAAATGATTCAATGTAAAGAAACGAAATAACCCACAAGATTAAAACTCAACGAAATTTGAGTTTAATTGCAGAACACCCTAGTAAAAATTACAAAAACAAAAAACATCATATATTACATTAATAGCATTTTAAACCTGTGTTTTTAAAATTAGTCATAAAACCATCTACCACATAGATAAATATGCTTGAGCTTTTACAACATAAATGTGAAATATGTTTGATTTTTAAAAAATCAAGAAAATTAATATTTTTAAAGAGTTTCATACATTTTAGGCTTTTCACAAAGTTTCGTGGCTGACGAGTAACTTTGTATCAAGAAATGATCCAATTGGATTTCATGCCAATTTGTATTGAAAACAGAAAATGATTACGTGCCAGCTGATTGTTCAAATTTGACTTGTATTAAACATGATGATCCCGAACCATGTGGTACCAGGCCTCATGCGCATGATTATTTCTTCATTTATTTGTCATTAAATACTCTGATGATTTTTCCATTAATGAGTATATTCGAACTACTGTATTCGATGAAGCACGACTGAATTTGGAAGAAAAACACGAGGAAAGCAGAGATCAGGAGAAAAAAACGCACTTGAGGCTTCGGGAAATTTCTATTTGTAACTGGGTATAAATAATTTGAGATAATACACCATTCCACTGAAGGAAAAGCATAGGACAACCATTAAGGAACGCATGAAAGCTAGCATATAAATATTCTTCAGATAATGAAGGCCATATTTGTATTCAAAAACCAAAAATCTTGAAATTAGGACTGAACTGCTTAGTAGACCATCATAATCCCAATTTGACTGACTCCCTATTCCTCTGCCATCATCTGTAAAGTAGCAAATGAAATTTTACAAGCCTTCAGGAAAAACTCCAATTATTAACAATAGATTAACATTAAAATATATCTGTTTGATTAAGGTTATAGGAGAAGTATAAGGTATTATCAACTACTGTCTGATTATATATTTGCTACATAATAAGCAAGCAACACTAGAAGTTTTGTTTGGGTCTCACTAGTGTGTTAATGATTGAATTTACCAAAACAGCATCAATATTATGTACAGTTCATACCTTGAAAATTTCCCCAAACATTCCTGGCATGGAATTTCGGCGTCGAACTCCATAAAACTTCCAGGCAACTTCATCAAGGAGCTATTCAAAGAGGACAGCCAACAACAGAAACGTGAAACTATTGCAGGATAAATGGAAAGACACTCAACCAGGATAAGACTAGGAAATGCATAAAGAGAAAGACATTCAACAAGGATAAGACTAGGAAATGCATACCTCATTCAATATAGGTTCTCTGTCTAGACTTGATTTGTATCGTTGCCGTATTATATTGAAAAGAGGCAAAGCATCTCTCTGCAACCTGCATTAAAATAAGGAATGAAGGCAGCAATGGAACGCTTCTTCTCATCAATTCGGTCTGAAAAGACTCAGTCGGGCTCATTGTCACCGATATTTTCATAACTGTCAGCAATGCCAAAAACTGAGACCCTTAGGAAAACTGGGGCAATAAAAAGAGTCTCCTTACGTCTGTAGAAGATAAATAATGAATTGCATCAATTCTGATTGAGGGAAATCAACCTCTCGAACTTGCACTTGCTTCTTCATGTCATCCACAAGGAAATTAGCATCTCTCAAATTACCTAAAGATAAATACCTGCAGGGATTAAAACAAAAAACAAAATTATTCCAATTCAAAAGATTCGTCGAAATGAAAATGAATAATTCAAAAGACCAATTCATAATATGAACAACTATACGTAAAACATAAAAAGGGCGGAAGAAATCTCTTTTAAGCAACAAAAGTTTGGGCCTCAAGTATGTTGTTGGGTTAAGCGTGCATGAGTGAGAGAAGTATTGTGATTGGTGACCTCTTGGAAAGTTTTCACGCGTCAAGCTGCTGACGTTGCGCCACTTGATCTGGTTGGCTAAATTGGTCATAAAAGAATGACACAATATCTTAACGGGTAATACTGTCTCTGCTGGGGACATGGCTGATGGTAGGAAAAGGGTAAGACTGATCTCCAGGGATATGAGACAGCACCAGCAGATAGACACGCACCTCCCCAAACTCATGAGGCTAACAGCCTGACCCATTAACACACAAGTAGGTGCACTCTGCGCTGCCACAAGTATAAGGAAATAAAATTGTATCTTGGCTAACAGCTATAACTCTTGGCCTAGTGGTAAGCGCTTGATTCTAACAATTGGTATCAGAGCGATATCATGGGTTCATTCTCCCAAGAAGTATATTTTATACTTATTGGGGGGGGGGGGATGTTGAGTTAAGCGTGTATGATTGAGAGTATTATTGAGATGGGTGACCTCCTGAGACGTTCTCATGCGTCAAGCTACTGACGTTCCGCCGCTTGATCTGATTGGCTAAGTGGGCCGTAAAAGAGTGACACAAGATCTTAACGGTTAATACTATCTGTTCTGGGGACAGGGCAGACGGAAGGAAAAGAGTAAGACTGATATCTAAGGGATATGAGATAGCACCAGCAGATAGACACGCACCTCCCCGGACTCATATGTCTAACATCCTGATCCATTAGCAACAAGTAGGTGCTATCTGCGCTGCCACAAGTATAAAGAAATAAAGTTGCACCTTAGCTGACAGCTATAGCTTTTGGCCTAATGATAAACGTTTGATCCTAACATATGTCTCTGCCATCTCCTTGGATTCTAAATAGATTGTATTGTCCATATTTTGATAAATGGGAATCTAGTTGTATTTCACCAATTACCAAAACATTACAATTTTGATGGAACTGAAAAACCTACTATATATCAACCACTATAAACAGGATAATTTGAGAAGATATCAACATCCCAGCCAGGATAAAATGAATTCGATCGGCTTCTAGAATTGATTTTTGAAATAGAAATCTGCCGACAAAGTTTGGGAGCCATCTAAATTTTGTTTGCATACCACCCATGGACAACCTCGAGAGATAGTGATAAAACCTAATTTATTTTTTACACTATAGGCTATTAATTACTCAGGGTCAAGCAAATTAGAAATTTCTCTGTTTCTGTTAAAATCTAATGCCGGAGCTCTTTAAATATTGGCATTAGTTTTCAAGTTATATTTATTTTCTTTGATAAAATGGAGTACCAAGGTCTGGTTCTTTTGAGCCATTGAAATTGTGCTCGAGGTCAGACCTGGTTGGTCAGATTTCAGTGAATGATAATACCCCTCGAGGCCCTATAAAAGAGGAGCATAATTTATCAGTCACCAAAAAGATGCACTTTAAATCTTAAACAAGCATGTTCAGCGGCAGCCGAATCATCAATAATCTGGTTATCCATTCCCAAAGGAGTCTACACCAAGTTCAGCAAGTTGCCAACATATAATCCATAAGCTATTTTGTACTGAGGAGGTGATCAATTTTTCTAACTGCATTTACTTTGTCTACAAGGGATAACTAAAACAACTCCTTCCATACAAATCACTGCGTTGTATGAATTGAATAACTAAATAGACTGCGCTCACAGGGTGTGAAATGCACTCCATGAATCAGTTGAGAGGTGGCTGAATAAAAGCTTAACAAGAAGCCAAAAGATGTTGGTTCAAAGGTTATAACCACATAACTGCATTAGTTAACTTACATCAAAACTGCACGAGCAACAGCTAAATCATCTTCACCGGGATAGCACTGTGATCAAAACTGTAAGTTAGATTGTTTCCAACAGAAAGACGCACTGCAGTTCTCAGATAGTGTCCCATACATGATGCAAAGATTCGTATCATCGAACACCATACTTTTAAAATAAACCAAAGCTACAAGCCTACTATTGCAATCAATTGATTCAAATAATGAAACAACGGGACAAATCAACAAACTTCTGGAACTTGAACTAGCAGCTAAAAGAGGATGGTAAAAATATGAAGAGGGTCAAACCTTGCCCATGAAATTGACTAAAGTAGCGGCAAACCTCTTTGGACTTTTCCCTCTAACAAAATGGTATGACACTTTGGCCATGTCCTGAAACAACAAACGGGTATTTATAGCATGATGAGGAGGTTGGCAATCACTGCGAATATAAACAAGTATTTCTAGGACATCAAGTAAATTAAGCAATCAATAGCGAGTGTTTCAATAGAGGGGTCAGCCAAAAAGTGCATTAATTATGAGAGTGTTATAATTTGATTTTTTGTATTTGGGTGAGTTGTTAAAATGAGTTTAAAACATTTAAAATTCCATAAATTATGAATAGTGGAGACCAAAAATAGAACTTGCAGCATTTTAGTTCATATTATAGTATTATCAGTTGCCAAAGGTGAATGCTGGAACTGATAGATTCCATTTGTCGATGACATTTATGGTATCACAGCACTTGGTGGATTTCAGGAGCAAGAGCAGATGCCAGTGCTGATAGATGTCAGTGGCCAATGATCAGTTTCTGGTAGCAAGGGTATGTAATGGCCTGTATCTTTTATTCTGATGGTTATGGTTATCCAGGTGTAATCCTTGTGGCATTCGAATTCTTGATTTATCATCACGTTGTGCTTCACACGTGTCACTGGAACATGTGGTGTGGTGTCTTCACTAATCCATCATCTACCCAAGTTCGTGCTTTTCTAAGTTTTGAATCGAGGTTTTTGTCCTGTCAATCGAATTCGAAAGCTTCGAGCCCGAATTCAACATATCTTTTTTTTTTTAGTTTTTATTTTGCATCATATTTATAAAAACAAAAAACAATTGTTTATTTGTTTATTCCACGTTTTTGCTTGATTTTCTTAAGTCCTAGGCAAATATCTTTTAAAATAATATTCTTACTTGTCCTTCAACGAAGTTCACATATAAACTTCAAAATGATGTCGAGTGAGGGTCATATCACATATAACCTTGAGAATAAGGTGTAGCATTTTATAAAACAGAATCAAGTATGTTAAGGAGCTTTACCAACTCAGGAGACTCTGAATATAAATAATCTGCGAGCATATCATGTAGTTCAGGAGACCCATTCCTATGTGCTCCAAATTCAATAGACCACCTGAAAAGATTGTAACAAATTTGTTATTGCATTTTAGGCTGGTCGGCAAAAAGTATGAACATTTAAAATGGTGGGATATGAGTCTAATCACTCCAACAGCCGAAGTACAAGAAATTGAGCATGTTCATAGGTTAAATTTGGAATTAGCTAGAGGGTATCTCTCATGATAAATACCATATCGGTTTTAACAATCTTGAACTCTATATGATTAATGCTTATCCACTGTCTAAATGAACTAAAAGCTCCCACATTTTCTATTACTTGGCCACTAAGAAACATACTTTATTCAAAAAATTTGTCAACTAAAATCCTTTGTAATCTATCAGAAACAAACAAATCACATTTACCAGGAGAAGCTAAATAGAAAATATTAGAAGAGCCCATGATCCACCAATTTTCCCAACCATATATTACCATTCAATAAATGGATGAACATTGGATACCACATGATTAAGGGAATACATATGATGATTTGATCAAATTGGAGGAGCATAGCTTTTGCATTAAGGCCCTGCTACAGTTTACTGCTTTGTTTTGATTCATGATTAATCTTTCGCAAAAGTTCTGTCAGTAACTAAAAAGGAGTATATTGGCAATGGAGCCTTTGGCCTAACAGAGCATTTGGTTGGCAACTTATGTTGATCCACAATAATCTTATGCTATTACTACTCCTAGGGAGCCAAATTCTACACATCTTCACTTAATGCTCAATCTCAAGCATTTGGTAATCTCATCTATCTGCGGCATCTATTTATTACGATAATTTCTGCATCAAAGCAAACTTATTCCTTATCAGACGACAATTCAAGGTACCAAAATTAGTGGAAGAACATAAGATTAATTGCTATTATGTGATTGTGAGGCTAAAGAAAATTTATATAGTCAGCATAGTGCCTAGAAATGTTCAAAGATGATATGGGTCATAAATGCCCATGCCTGCCTAACCAAACTGTCAATAATGAGAAAGATTGAAGGAAAGAGAGAGAGAAAGAATAGAAAATTACGCAGAACTTTCGTACTTGATAGCAGCCTTCAAAAAAGACGAGCAACCCTCCACACGTATTTTTGCAGCACCAAGAGCTTCAGAAAGTTGTTGTATGTCATCGTCATCGGCAAGATCCAAATTTTGTGGCACTGATATCTGAGGAAACTTCTTATATATTTTCCTGATACGATCTATAATTCATAATCTTAGAATCTAAGAAACTAATCATGTACTTGAACTTAACTATCAGAAAAATAAAACATCAAAGATTGTTAAAGTAGCATGTCAAACTAACATTGCTTTACTCATAAATCAAGCTACAAAGGACAATTAATCCATGAAAGGTTGTTTCAAGTATCAGAACAGATCTCTGGAAACCCTTAAATATTTCTTACAATATGATGAAAATTACAAGCAATTATTTAGAATCTGATTCTCATACATCAAATCACTTCAATTTCCATGATCTATACATGATATATATACAAATAAAATACATCTCATTCAAAGAGTAACCAGGCAGGAACAGTTATCCGGTTTGTTTTAATTAAACCCAGTTGCCCAGAAAGGCTCCAGAAGGGGAAAAGGATCCTGCCCGGTAGTCCAAGCCGGGTCAATCAATCTAGGTTTCCAAAGCCAGGTTTGCCCAGGCCAAACCGAGCTTTTGGTTACCCCCTCTATTTGCAGACTCAAAGCTCTATCAAGGAGACAAAATATCATAAAAAATGTACTTCCCCACTCCTAGGATCACCAAAAATGTAATATGACACTGATTATAGCACTTACATATGATAATTCTGAAAGAATATGTTTCGATATTTTGAATAAATTCGTACAAATTTTAACAAATAATGACATTTCTGAAAACAAATGAACTCAAACTAAAAAGATAACTGACCAAGAGTATCATCATCATAAGGAATTTTTCCTTTAACAAGAGTTTCCACGAACATGAGACCGAGTTCCGCTCCACAAGTAACCTAAAATTTAGTGCGTGCATTGCATATCAGTGTTTCTACTGTGAAAGAATGTGAGATAACAGCTGATTACCAAAAAAGACAAATCCATGAAGGCTCCTTGTTTCCCTAGATATGATAGATTAAAATGGCCTAGTCAATTCAGCACTTTGATTGATAATATTCTAGTGGAAAATGTTTGTTACGTAAATAGAGTTACTAATAGATCAGTTCTCTAAATAAGAAAGCAGTAAAAATCAGACCTGTCCATTTTCTAATTCTAAGCAAGCACCAGACTGAAGAATATCCAAGGCATCAGAATACCTATCTGCAGATATATATCTGCAGTGATTAACAGATATAATATTAAGCTACTATAAAAATAAGCCCAAATAGGCAGAACTCCCATGGACATCAATTAACAAGAGCACCACTTCCCACAGGTCACATCAAAGCATAAGCCTTTAAAGATGAAATTAAACAAGATTAAGATACCTCGCACTGAAAGTCTTGTACATCTGTTGAGCGCCATAGTAATTGCCATCTTCAACAACTTGATTAATCTTCTCAATATTCTGCAATTTTCAAATAAATGGAAACCCAAAAAGAAATTCATAATTAAAAACTGAGAATAGGTGGCAACACATTTAAAGCACAAAAATCCAGAAAAGAAAAATGGAAACTGAGAAGCGTGCAACGTAAATTAAAAAGTAGGTGATAAGCAAACCTCTTGAACTGGTGCATGGGTAATCCGCTTAGCTCTCTCCCGCGACATAGCTCTTTTCAGAGAGTTTATGTTTATGAATCTCTAAACCTGAACCCCCAAAAAAAAAACCTGATAATGTACAAACTCGAGAAAGACGATGAATCAATTACGATGAATTGACATTAAATTCACAAATTCATAATAAAAAATCAAAATTATTATACTACAATTAATATATGAATAGATCATATTTGGATTGAAACTAATTAACAATAAAATATATTAATTTAATAAACAACTAAATTAAATTATTAATACGTTAACAATAAAAAAATTGTTACAAAATAACAACAACAACGACAAAACAATAAACAACAAAATTAGAAACATAAAACAAAAATTATGAAAATAAATAGATCTATGTTTTCGATAAATGAGGTTAAAACTGTCCTTTTATTGTAAGCAGAAATGTTTTGAAACTTTAGGAATTGTTAATGTGAATATGATCACAAGAGTGATGGTTTTTTTATTTTAGAAAACTTCGGCAAGTGGTTAATTATTCATAAGGAAAATCTGTTGATGAAATATGAGGTTTCCAGAAGAGGTTTTCGATTTTTTTCTAATGCAGTATATGTATTCATATTAATTCATCATTAGGGGTTGACATGATACAGGCTGCTTATAACGTTTGTGGTCATGTGATCGGAGTCAATATTTTGTTATCGGACACCACGAATAGGACATGGTGATATTTTATAAGAGCTCGGATCATGAATAACTCATGATATTAAATAAATAGCCCAAATCAAGTTAAATTTGCAAAGACCGGGCATGTGAGTGTCCGAGACGTCTTCTTCCCGGGCTACCAGAAGCTCGGTCTCTCATACAAGCTCTCAGGAGGCATTCTACTCGAGCTACCTCGAAAATAGCATTTCACTCGAGTGCACCATTATGAGCTACCTTATGCTTGACAATCATTACTTTCAGAACTACAGGGGTTTGGCGTGTCAGAGAAGTCATCAGAGATAGGGTATGGACAGTCATCTTACCCTAATTAGCAGGTAAACACTGAAAATAAGGTAATCATAAGATTTCCATCCTATAAATAGGATGTATGTATTTCATTTGAAGGATTCTAGATTTTTGAGCATTCATGTATAATCACTCACATATACAATTTTTCTCCTTCATCCTTCAACTGCCGACTTAATCATCGGAGTGATCACGCCGAAACCCCTCAAGCGCTCATTCACGAGTTCACTTCCTTGTTTGCAGGTTACGGTTGCAGTTATATTATATAGAGATATACCTTCACCACATGGCATATATATCTCCTTGTTCATTTTTCTAAACAAACTCTTATTAGATTCAGTGGATTGTCCGACCGTGCTCATTCAATTCACTCGCATCGCATCAAGACAGGTATTGGTTAAATCTCATTTAAATAAATAAAAATCACATACTGCAACTGCCTAACACGTCAATCCAACAAATTTATGTGAGTATATGCATCACATGTCCTTTTTATCTCCACTGCAGTGGCTGGAGACTGCTTTATCAACTGCTTTGAGGAAAAAATCTGGAGAGGAAAGAAAAATTATCGGATTCAAGATTTGCAACCACTCGTTTGTTTTGCTCTGTGTACAGGAGCTTCTTCTGATCACATGGTAATTTGTCATCCTTCCATGCAGTTTATACACAAACAAAAGCACGTGTAAGATGATTAAATTTTATGTTTCTCTTCTAGTTGAAAGCACCAAATATCAAAGAAGAGTTGGAAGCGGCAAAAAGAGAGTTCCTTCAAGCCAATATAGTCGTAAACGATACTTTTGCTCAAACTCGTTGAAAAGTATGCAAAGGAAGTCTGTGTACCAGTTGATGAAATACTGCCATGGATCACAGAGAACGTGGACAAGAAATTCAATACTGAAATGCTGTGATAACGGACCAAATAAAAGAGCTTCGCAGAAGATCAAGTGGTAATTGCCTTACAATTCAAGGTTTCGCTGTGTGTCCTCGACAAAGTTAACAGAGAAGCCATGGTGGGTGGTAACTTTTGATGACTAATTTTCAGAATCTAGACGTCAAGTGATCCGGCAGAATCGTCATTCCTATCTACTGTAAATCGGATCCCTGATTCCCACCTGATAATGTTTTAGTATGCATCGTAATATGCTTAACTTTTTTGTAGGAATATTCTTTCTTACTATGACGTTCAGCTTGTATATTCTTCTTTTGGGATTTGAATGGGATGATGAATTTGGAACCAAAAGTGATCGAGCAGTCAGTCATACCTCAAATAATTTTTTGTATGATTCCACGGAAACTTAATGTGCTAATTTTTCAATGTGCATATAGACACAAAATAATACGTATTAATCTCAAGCAACATGTTATGGTTGGTTATATACAAATCGGTCCCAATTTGTGATTTTTCATTTGCTAATCAAAACATGTATCTGATTTGATTTGTCTTTTCAAACCCGAATTTTCTTAACTTTCGTCCGATTTTAAGTTGCGTGCCCCATCTAATATGGCTTGATCGATGGGTTTGAAAGATTGTGAATCTAATAGTAGCATAAAAAAGACAGAAAGAAAAGAAGTGATTCATATATGGAGCAGCTAGCTCCTCTTGGAATTGATGTAATTAATAGCAGTAAGTAACCCTGGAGTAAACTTAAATAAATCTGAAATCTTTAAAAATTAAATTCAAATTAATTTTCAGAAATCAACTCCTAAGCCCTAACAACTAAAAAAGCTACAATATGCAATTTCATTTGAGTCAGTCTCACGGATCTTAATCTGTGAGATAAGTCAACCCTACCCACATTCACAATAAAAAGTAATACTCTTAGCATAAAAAATAATACTTTTTCATGGATGACCCAAATAAGAGATCCGTCTCACAAATACGATCCGTAAAAACGTCTCACACAAGTTTTTGACATGAACCATGTTGAAGAACTCAAACAGCGCAAAACGAATAAATTCTCTTTTAATATCCCTTGTGATATATTTTTATATTTTTAATAAAAAAATGAGGTTTTGTCCTCATATATTTAAATTCTACTCTCTCATTAAATATTCGTGTACTTTAAATTTATTTTTTGACTGGCCACGTATTTTTAGGAGCAACTGAAAAATAAAAAATATTTGTTAAATACTTGGTGGAAAATAAGCTGTCGGATCAATGGTCCACCTACATATCTAATAAAGTTAAAAAATACTGATATATTTGGTAATATCATCTTTTAAAAATTGACTAAAAATTAAATATAATATTTTCTTAAAATATGAATATATTGTTACGTATTTTTCTTCTTAAATTAAACTTAAATAATATTCTCAAAAATTAAATACCTACTTTATTAAATTAAACTTTGATCCAAGGAATATTCATTAAAATTTTTCTGAATGTTTAATATAAACTTATATTTTTTTAAAAAAACTCATAGGAGACTATCTTACAGATAAATTTTGTCATACAGATATTTTACACTCCCAACTCATGAAAAATACTATTATTTATGTTAAATTATTACTTTTCAACTCATCTCATGAGTAAAAATATGTGAAATCGTTTAACAAAAAACCTAATATATATTTGTTATTGGGTTTTTTGAATAAAAAAAATTTGGCCAAAATTTTTTATTTGATGATATTATTATTATTTTTGATTGAATGATTCTTGGAATATTTAATCGTTTTTAATTTAAATATATATATATATATATATATATATATATATATATATTCACACATAAAGTAGGTCGACATCTTGCATAGATCCATCAAGAAATGATGAAAACATGATTCCAAATTTAAAATTGATGTAGATAGACTAGACCACCTGAATTGACTCTTATTCCCTTGTTAATTACTTGAACTAATACTCATTCAATTCTTTATTATCTGAATAATTTGTCTTAACCTTTTTCGTTATCATTTAATTACATATTATTGACCATCGTTTTCACCTCTATCCTTTTCACACACACATACACACATCGTCGCTCGGCTTCTCCCAAAATTCCACCTTCTCACGGTAAAAAGGGGGGGAAATCGCGATTAGGGTTTGTGTAAGGGTCTGTATTTTGTGTATGATGCACGCTTCTGCTGAATAACAGCAGAAATCGCTTCTACTGCGTGCTCTGTTAGCGTGAAAATCCAATGTGTCTACTATGACAAAGGGGAGGAAGAATGGGCTTGGCTAATTATCTGGCCTCTGCAGTTCTGCAGCAGCAGCAGCAGCTGCAGAAGCAAAATCAAAAGCAACAAGGGTATTTTTCCAATTATTTTTGGAAATGGAGGCGGCCTGCGGAGGTGGTGGTGATGCCGTGGACAATGGTTTGCGGGCTTCTGCTTTTTGCGGTGGGTCTCATTTCTCTCTTCACAGGGCACGTGGCTTCTGATCTGGAGTGGTATTCTCAACGACTTGTTAAGCGGACGTGGTACTATAAGACGGTATGGACTGTGGATTGAGGGGTTTCGCTGTTTTTTGTGTAATTTATTGTTCTTTAATTGCTGATTTTTTGGATTTGTTGTAAATCACACAGCTGAAGTGTGAAAAGTTGTTCTAACGTAGAAAATTTGAGTTGAACTGTTACATTTTGGAAATTCTTTTACTTGGTCCATATTATAATAGTTCAGTATGGTTTAACTTCTTTTAATTTCACTCTTTAGGGTTGGGATGTCTATTATATCATTAGGAGCTAAGTTGCAGAATTTTATGCAAGAGTTATCCTGGAAGTTGGCAACATTAACAGAAAAGGGAATTCCAGTCGATTCCATTTTTATGAAGTCCCTTGTTTGTGTTTCTCTAACATGGTTTCTTCATGTTTACAGTTTGCCTCCAGATTCAAATTTTCCTGCAATTTTTCGTTTATTTTTTGATATGGATTGAGTTTTCGTTTATTAAACAATCGAGGTTATGCAATTTTCTCTTTCTTTCTGTCACTATGTTATGTAATGGGAAATTAAGGGTTAGAAACATGGAAAAAAATGTTTGGGAATGTTCCGTTCAATATGTACGGAAGTAAAACTATTCCTTTTGACGCCATTGTATTACATAAGAAAATGTTTTATTCTTAGTTTTTCTCTGCAAATTCCGGTCTTTTAATTGAGTTAATTGTGAAGGTTTATCTATTGCATCTACATGATATTCTTTTCCTTGGTAATCACATGATGTTGTCAATCATTCTGTTGCGTATTTCTGTTATTGGCGTTGATATTCGATATATCTTTTGATATTGTCTTTTCCCTCCCTTTTTTGACTTAATCTAATTATGTAAGTTCCAGCAGAAGCGTGATCTTGGGATATATAATTATAATGTCTTTGGGGTTGTCCAACAAAATTATCCGGCAAACTCTGAGCACTTACTGTTTCATGTAATTTAGGATAGAGATTCTCGTGTCCCAATTGATGTATGGAAATCAAAGTTTTCAAATTTCTATTATGGCTGCTGTGACAGAGGTCCTCATTTTTCAGGTAAGTTAACTATTTTCCCAGTATGGTGCTTGTGCTGATGCATTTGCTTTGTTGGTTCAAACCTGTAACTAAATCATTTTTTTTTTCCTGTTAATATGCTGTTATCATCTCCCTTGAAGCAGGAATTCTGTTGCTTTATATGATTCATCAATTAATTGTGGCAGTTGGCTTCTGTTTATAAATGATGGTGTCAGTTCTGTTGCTATAACAAAAGTTGAGATGCAAAATTGTACGGGAAAACACTAAAGGACCATAAAATGTCAAGTATCTTCCATAAAAGTACATAAGAGTAATTCTGACTTTGCTACCATGTGCTGGGCTGTTTTATGACATTTGTTTAATTATGACATTTGTTTAAACTAAGTTCTCTTTTCATTTGAAGAAAGTGAAGAAGTAAAAATTCAAAGATTATACCCTTGAAATGCTTATAAGTTATAGCATCAGAGAGCAACCATGGATGTGATTACTTTAATTTTCTTGTTGTGCCCCTTCAACTTGCTGTCAAAGTTATTTGTTCTTATTGGTGGAAGTAGTAACATTCAGGAACTAGTTTTTTGTTTGTAGCTGCTGTACGTGAACGACGTTCGAATGGCTACTTACTAATTGCTACCAGCGGAGGACTTAACCAACAAAGAACAGGAGTAAGTGTTTTCTGGTACTCAGTGCAGTTTTTATTTTATAAGCAACCAGATTGAAAAACAAGTACCGATATGTTTTCTCATATTTTTTGCATTTCAAATATCCGACTTGTTATCCTGTTATATTGCTGTCAATTATGTGCATTTAAATCTAAAATTTGGATTGCATTTTTTCTCTTCAGATAACTGATGCTGTAGTTGTTGCAAGGATCTTGAATGCTACTTTGGTTGTGCCAGAATTGGATCATCATTCGTACTGGAAGGATGAAAGGTTTGTTAAAATGAAATCATATGGTCCTCTGTTGCCTTAAAACCTATGAGTACAGACTTTCACCTAAACTTTAGCATGGCCCATTTTGGCTCGAAAACAATTTTTTTTACTCATCCTAGTTTACTTTTGGTATGCAGTGATTTCTTCCAGATTTTTGATGTTGATTGGTTTATCTCTTACCTCGCAAAGGATGTTCCAATTGTTAAAAGAGTGCCGGAGAAGTTCATGAGGTCAATGGAAAAACCACCATATACCATGCGAGTTCCACGAAAATCAGAACCTGAATATTATCTGGAACAAGTTTTGCCGCTTCTTTTGAGGAGACGTGTAAGATGAAAAATATTTGAATTATGAACAAAGCATTCTAATTTCTTGTTATAATGTCCTTGTGGTGAATCTTGGTATACTTGATTGTCATGCACATAATGAAGATATATGTTTGTTTTTAGGTTGAAGAATAGCCACTTAGATGTCCGGGTGCCGATGAACGAAACCAAGAAAAAGTTGTTTATTTGTTTGCTGCTATGCCTCTTTAATATTTTACTTTTATGATCAATTAATTTAATTTTGGAAGCTTGGAAATGTGTTTGGGGGAAGGAAAAGATTCAACAAGGTCTGAATATGTCAGGAATTTTCTTCTTGAGTTTCGGCTCTAGTACCGGCTACGTTTTTGTAAACCTTACTGGCAGATTTTCAGGGTAAATAGTCGAGCTGTCTTTTGTAGTATATCTGTCATATTGACAATTTTCTCCACATCAAAATATTTGTACTACTCAATGAATCTTTCCTGCTTCCACAAGTGTATTTAGAGTTTTTAGATTGTTGAAATTGTATTTTAAGTGGAGTGCGAACTGTTATTCAGCGGATTTGGTTAATCGGTGACCTGTAAAACTTATGCAGGTAGTTCAGTTGACAAAATTTGATTACAGGCTGGCTAATGAACTTAATGAAGACCTGCAGAAGTTGCGATGCCGGGTCAATTATCATGCCTTGAGATTTACCAAATCTATAGGGAATATGGGCCAGAAGCTTGTTGTGCGTATGCGTAAGATGGCAAAACGTTTTATTGCTGTTCACTTGAGGTTTGCAATCTTTTCTCTGTTGTGATGATCTTGCTTTTGTGAATTTAACTTGCAAAGAATGGATTAAAAACTGCAAGTATTATCGAGCTCTGTTTGTGGTCCTGAATTGTGTGAAAAGATTCAGGATTGATATTCAATCCACTGTCATCCTTCCAATGAAAATCTTGCCCATTCTCTATATGGATAACCAGTTGGTTCTGCTCTGTGTGATTAGAATCTTAAAGTCGGTGTCTTTATGCCTTAAGAGAACAAGGAATTCTGTTGTAAGTCCCTCGCCATAAGTCAAAAGCCATATTTCTGTTAAGATGACAATAATTACTGAAGAAATCTATCCACTAACTGTGTTGGAATAACACCTATCTTCTCTTATAATATGGGGACTTTGAACATCTTCGCTGCACCAGCCATTCTTTGCAGCAAATTAGATTATGCTCACGTTTTGCAATATGTTCTGTTGCTTTTTTTAATATGACTGTATGCTATAGAATCTATCCAGTTAATTATGAATTTGGACGTTAACGAATTGTGTGCTGTGGTCCTTAATTTTTTTGCTTAGTATGAGAAAGATATGCATATCAAAAAATTCTCTCTTCAACTGTTGTGCTGGCATTAACTAGTTACATGAGGTAGACTGTGCTGGCGAATTGAGGTGACAGGGCAATTCATATTGGCTTCTTTCGTGACAAACTTTCTTCGCTGAACTTTGATCCCATTGTTGGGACTATTTCTCTTAATCTTTGTTGTCTTTGGAAACACCATCTCCTCCTCTCTGGTGGTCCCTCTTGCTTCTCCCTAATTTGATTTTGGAACACCAGAGAGGAAAGTGTTTTCAGTGAGAATCTTTTTCTCAGATGATTTTGTATCTGACACTGCTACAGTGTAGTTTGATATACGAAAAATATATGCTGAAGAAGATGAATTCTTATTCATTCCATTAACCGAGACAACCTATACTTGTAATTAATAAATCAGAAGATAACAACGTAATCTAATATAATCTATCCAAAGTTTAAAATATAAAATAGTAGATGAATGTTTATCTAACAATTCAAATGTTAGTCCTGATCTAATTTTGGATATTCAACGCTCCCCCTCAAGTTGGGTGATATATGTTGATCATGCCCAACTTGGACATCAAGTCTTCAAATGTAGGTCGAAATAAAGCCTATGTTAGGATATCTGCAACTTGTGAATGGCTAGAACATAGTTTAGTTTCAAGATTCCTTTCTCAATTTTTTACTTGTGAAATGACGATCTATCTCAACATGTTTGGTACGATCACGATGAACTAAATTGTTGACAATATTTATCCAGCTTGGTTGTCATGCTTTGGTTCCACTGTTTGATGACCTTCCAATTTCAACTCATTCAACAATATTTGAAGCCATATTCCTTTGCAATTCCCATTGGCCAAGGACTGAAATTCTACTTTTGTGCTGCTTCTTGCCACACAATTTGCTTCTTGCTATGCCATGTTTCTAGGTTACCCCATACAAATGAACAATAGCCAGATATGGATTGTCTGTTAGTAGAAGATCTTGCCCAGTCAAAGTGATTTACAAAAAAATATATGTACCGAAGAAGATGAATTCTTATTCATTCCATTAACCGAGAAACACAACCTATATTCATACATGACAATGAATCTAATCTAATGGATCCAAACTTTAAAATATAAAACAGTAGATGAATGCTTATCTAACAATTCAAATGCCTACCCTAATCTAATTTTGTGCTGTTTGATATACGAAAAGTATATGATGAAGAAGATGAATTCTTATTCTTCCATTAACCGAGAAACACAACATGTACTTATCTATACTTATACATTGATGGTAGTAATTTATATCATTTCAAGAATAAAATGTAACTCATATATTAATTTTATCAAATAATTCATCTTTGTACTACCTTTAAATATTTTATCTTTTTAATTTTCTCTATATATGTTTTTTTATAATTTTAGTGCAATTTTGTAATTATATTTTTAATTAAATAATAAATTATTATATCACAAGAAGATATATGAAAAAATTAAGTATATATGCAATAATAGAATAACTGATAAGTATAGAATAATATGATAATATGAAGTTTATACTAACATATTTTATGAGTTTTTTAACTAAGAATTGAAAGTAAAGAGTTTAATAAATTATTTATGAGAATTTATATCAACAATTATGAATTTTAATATATTAATAATATCATAAAATATTAATCTTTTAAAAAAATTTAGAAAGTTTAGTTATAATAAAGAATTTAAAGATTTTAGCATCATTTTTTTAAAAAATTATATATCAGATAAATTTATAAATTTATTACCCATAATTTGGTAGTATTTGAAACATTTACTAAGATTGTTTAAGATTTAGATATTAAGGCTCCGTTTGGTACGTGTGATGTGATAAGTAAATGATTAGTAATTAGAGTGATTAAAAAATGAGATATATGGATTAATTACTTGGTGAGATAAATAACATGGTGTTTGGTATGATTTTAAAATGATGAATTAATTTTGTAAATTTTATTGCAATTACCAAAATGCCCCAAATGTTAATCAAATATATATTCTTAAAACAATTGGATAGATAATTAAATATTTATAATTATAATTTATTAAAATTAATTTAAATATATTTATTAAAAATAAATTTGTAAATATGCATTTACTTTAATAATTAAAATAGCAATAATATTTTGAATGTTAATGTTAAATAAAGTTTAGTAATAATTACAATATTATTGTTTTTTAAAATAATTATAAATATTCTTAAAATAATTTGATAGATAATTAAATTGTTTATAATTATAATTTATATTTATTAAAATTAATTTAAATATATTTATTAGAAATATATTTGAAAATATTAAGGTAATCATTAAACAAAAGAATTAATTAACAAGATTAGAAATTTATAAAAATTTAATTTAAAATAGATTTGTATTACAATTTATTTTCTCTAAAATAATTGAAAATAATAAAAATATATGAAATTAATTTATAAAAAATATAATAAAAATTTAAATATTATATTAATTATTAAATTTTCACTAATTTTAATTTTCATATTATATTGAAGAAGACAATTTAAGGGTATTATGGTCAATATACAATTTTATCATTATCACTATTCAAAAATTATACATTATCACACCTTTGAGGAGGGATATTTAATCACACAAATAACATAAATAGTGAGGGCTTTCAATCATAATCAAGGGTCTCCATGCTAAATTAAAAATGAACCAAACATGAGATAAGAGATGATTATTTAATAATTATTCCCTTATCATGACTACCAAACATAGCCTAAGGGTCTTCAGGTAAACCCCACATTGGTTCTCAAGAACAGTTATACCAAAATAAGAACTTAAAATGCTTTCTTGGTTTCTGTTCCATTTCAGCTCTCATAATATATAAATTTCAAGGCATAATTGTTAAAAAAAATTAACTTTAATGTCTCACATGATGTATAGCTATTTTATTTGATATTAAAAAACGGATCATAGTAGCACTTTTTTTAAAAAAAAATTATTTAGACAAATTTATTAATTCAATACAAAAAATTTGGTAGTATGAGATCTTTTGATTTATGATTTTCAATTTTATATATGTTTTTTAATTATTTATGAAATTTTAAGAAAATAAAAAAAATAATTATAAGAAAATAAAAAATTCTATAATCAAGTAAATGACAGAAATATTATATATAATTTGACTATGCGACAACTTTAAAACTTAAAAACAAATGATTTCAATTGTTTAATAATACAACCTATTTGATATAAAAAATGGATCATAAAAGCAAATGGTTTGAAATGTCCATTGTATATACGTAAATAATTACGAAGCACACACAAATACATAAAAAAAATATAACAATGATTCTTATATGAAGACGTTATGAAAAATATAAATTAATTATATTTTTTAATAATTCTTCATTAATTAATATGTATGAAAATTACTTGATACTAAAAAAATTATATCCCCGTCTATTTTTCTTTCAAGTGAGATAATAACTATTCATATGAAATTTATAATGTAATACATATATAATTTTGATTTTGATTTTAAATGATAGTAAAAATTCAAAAAATATATGAAAAATTGAAAAAAAAAAAATTATCTATAACAAATGTATATGTTATAGGAATGATTATTTTATTAAATTATATAACTAAAAAATTATATGCATTTAATCGTCAAAATCAATCAAAACTCTAAATATGTAATGCATGAAAAGAAATATTAATGAGCGATTAAAAGACAAAAAAGTTATTTTATACTGTAAAAACAATATATGACATAATCCTTATAATAAATATAATATAATGATAATTGATTAACATTTATCAAAGTATTAGAGCTTTTACGTATGGTATTTTAATATTTTTGTTTGATTATTTTGAAATCAAACTAATTTAGAAGATATCATTTTTTATGAAAGTTTATTTCTTTGGTTATATTTCAAATTTCAATGGTGAAAATCATACCGATAGTTTAGAATTTATATTCAATAACTATTGTATGAGTTTATTTGATTTTATTTGACATTACCATAAAATCTCATCTGAATGTGTATTTTATTACATTTGTTGATTTATTATTTAAAAATTATATTTAACAAGAAATTAATAGTCATCAATGTTAGTATCCAAAAGTTAAATTATGATATAAAATTAATTATCCGTGATATAGAATCCTAAAAACAAAAGATAAAAAAAATATCGTATTAAATATAATTTAAATTGAATATTATGGGTTATATTTTATTATAAATATTATTATTCTATTAGTTTTGATATTGTTTGATAAGTTAGTTACGAGGATTTTAAATTGATAATTATTTGTTCTTAATATGCTTCACTTATGTAAATTATAATTTATGTATCGATAAAATCCATAATTCGGTTGATATATAGGTTATTCTGTGTTATAAATGGTGTTTGGATATATATTTTTTTAAAATCAGTTCATTATGCTCATTATCTATCATATATTATATAACATAAAATCAGAAGCTTGAATTTTAATCTGGAAACAATTTTGAAAGTAAGGTATAAAAGTTCTTAATTAATTTATTCATATAATATGACAAGAGATTAAATTAAGATAAATAACAAAATGATTCAAATTTCTTGAAAAATTAATTTTTTATTTTTATTATATAATTGGTATTTGTGTTCACGTGCTTCATGCTAGTACATAATAAATAAGAAGATAACAACGTAATCTAGTCTAATGATCTAATCTATCCAAAGTTTAAAAATAAAACCGATGACGAATTTTTATCTAACAATTCAAATGCCTATCCTAATCTAATTTTGGATATTCAACAATGTTCAATTCGATGGAGATCCACCTTCTTTTAGCTGTTAAATGTAAATATATTTCAGTCTGCAATATTAATGTGGTTGCCGTGTGACATGGAAAGAATAATACTGATTTAGAAAAGGCCTTGAACTTTTTTGTCCTCAAAGGTTCCTCAGTGGTGGAAAGCTCACGAATAAATTACATGAAATATGTATTGTGTGCTATCTCCTTGTCACCTTAATATGAGATTATTATAATTTTCTAGATTATATGTCCACACAGTGTCCTTTATTGATTATACCAGAATAGTTTGATATCCTGTCCATTTTATTTCATCGGCTTGATTTGTCACTTTCAGGTTTGAACCTGACATGCTCGCCTTTTCCGGGTGTTACTATGGAGGGGGCGATAAAGAAAGACAAGAGCTGGGTGAGATAAGAAAGCGGTGGGAAACATTACCGGTAAGATTGTGGTTTATGTATATTCTTGAATCTTGTGCTGGTTGCAATGTAATAACAGATGCATTTTCCTGAATAACAATTGTGAGTAGTCAGTATTTAAAAGTTAAAAGTAATTAAGCATTCATGTCGGATTGGACATTTTACAATATTTTCTCTTTTGTTCTATAGGAATTAAGCCCTGATGAAGAAAGAACACGAGGGAAGTGCCCTTTGACCCCACATGAGGTGGGTTTGTTGCTGAGGGCCCTTGGCTTCGAAAATAGTACCTACCTCTATATTGCATCTGGAGAAATATACGGTGGAGAAGAAACTTTGAGGCCCCTTAAAGAGCTCTTTCCAAACTTCTATACAAAGGAGATGCTGGCTGGTGAAGAGCTGAAATCATTTCTTCCCTTCTCTTCTCGTTTAGCTGCCATTGACTATACTGTATGTGAAGAAAGTGATGTCTTTGTCACCAATAATAATGGGAACATGGCAAAGATCCTAGCTGGTCGAAGGTAACTACATGCGAAAACTACCTTCTTTCATTTTGGAGCTATAACGATGCCCTTTATGTCCAACTTTTAAATATTTGACATGTTATTAATACCTTTTTATTAGTCAAGTGAAACAAAAGGTAAAATTTATCGAGCACGAAAAACTAGACTTGAACATCAATCTCCAAATTTATTCAACTGCCACCACCCCCAAGATGTTTATGTCACAACACCACTTGGGGTGGTGACAGTTAAATAAATTTGGAGATTGACGTTCAAGTCTAGTTTTTCAACAGAAGATGTTTGAACGAAAAGCCCTGACATCAAGTGTAATAAAAAAAATTATTTAACCATTAATATCAATTCTCAAAGTAGACCCTTGTGTGGTGGTTTTAATTTTTATCACCGGCTCATTAATGAATCCTGATAAAATATATGCTAATCAACACAGCACCTTGTTTAGTGGGAGAAACCGTGTTAATAGGCATATGTGGGTTTTAGAAGTTCTCTGGGTGTGTAATACTCCATGTACTTGAAATTACTATCTTATTTTCTTATTGAAGGCGTTACATGGGCCACAAGAGGACCATCAGACCGAATGCCAAAAGGCTTAGTTCGTTATTCGCTGCACGCGACAAAATGGACTGGAGTGTGTTTGCAAGAAAGGTCAAATCACGCCAAAGAGGATTCATGGGAGAACCTGAAGAGATGAGACCTGGGCGAGGGGAGTTCCACGAATTTCCATCTGCTTGTGTGTGCCTGAAACAAAACATGGATAGATTTATCAATGTTTCTATGTCAGAGTTAATAGATAAAAAGAATGGTACAAGTGAAAGAAGTTTCTCAAGAGGAGAAAAGGCAAGCACGAGAAATGTGTCTGTCTCAGTTGTAGAGGAAAACGACCACGATGATTTTTTATCTGATTAGACGAAACTTCATATAGGCCAGCCTTGCTACTCTCCTCTTTTTAGCAAGCATTGTAACAATATTGATTTCACTTGATCCGCATGACGGACAAATGAAATTAATGTTCCTTCTGGAGTCTCTGGTTGAAATACTGGTATGGAATGCAATGAAATGCATGCATGTAAAGCTCCCCCTTATCTTGTAGTTGTATCAACTCTGATGTTCATTTATGTATTTGTGTAATTGTTAAGTTGCTCTCAACGAGTTTCTGCTTTCACTTTTCCCTCTGCCTTCGCCTTCCTGCGTATACTGCTTGTTAGTAAGTGGCTTCTCGTGTGTTTGTGTGTGTTTGTTTTTGCATCCTTTGAAACAGTATTCCTCCTCCTTTGGTGTTGAGGTGTGTGCTTTTATAAAGGTAATGTTTGTATTTCCGATTATTCGATGTTAAGCAAGAGCTTTATCACTCCCGCATGCTTTGAGTATTGTGAAAAACACTATTCATAATTTTGGTATTGAGAAGATTATTCACTCCCGACAAATGACTTTTAACGATATAGATACGAACAAATTAATTATTCATTAACATAAATTTTATATGAAATATTACAAGATTAGAAATACACAAAATATAAGTAAATACAAATATTAAAAAATATTCACGAACTTATAATTCATTAGTTACAAAAAAAGATAATATCTAAAGATAGTAAAGAAGAAATGCGGATGAAGATATAAATTTTGGTGATTTTTTTTTAAAAAATTTAAGATTGATGAAATTTTAGGCAAGGTAAACATTCTAATCCAATAAGCAGAAATAGTTAAAAATACATAAACAGAAAATGCTTTCAAGGCTCCCTTAACATGACCGATGAAGTGTTGAATATATGATTTATTTAGACTCCACTCCAAAATTTTTCCATTTCGTTATCGTAGAGCTAACTGTTAAAAAATCTCGAGGAATCAATGATTTCGTTGGTGTAAATTAGGAAGACGAAACAAATTTTAAAAAACTAGACTAAGAAGTTTATTTTTCCTAGTTTTGTAGGAGTGGATATGTTTCATTTCTCTTTAGGAAAAAAATAAGATTATTCAAGTGTGTATTTTAAGCTACTCAAGTTTCCGCATTTTATGGACGCACTCTTTAGTTACCCCGAAACCTATACTACACCCAAACACATCAAACATGGTCTGAAAAAGATATTCATCGTCAGACTCAGAAACTGCTGTCAGTAATGAAGAAAATGCGGCTGGAAATAAGATACCATCACAGACCAAAAATTCAACAGTAAAATTATATTTGATCGTTGCCTATCCATAGTGATGATCGTTTTTGGAAAGGGAAAGGATTACCACATCTCGGTAGTCGCACCAAAATTGGATGATCCAAAATTATTGAACTAGGATACCTGAAAATAACATGTTCATGACATGGCTTATAAATTCCATGACAAATATTACATGACATTAGGTACCTGGAAAGGAGGCTTATTCCCATGTCAAGAGTATATCATAATTGTATGAGATTGAGATCAATTCTAGCTAGATCGAGTTGAAGCAAGAAGATTCCAGCGTCGCTCCATATTGCATCTCTCTATAATGATATTACCTGCAACTTGATGCGTTTGAGGCTCCAAAGTGCGACTGCCCAACACAAGTATAAGCCAGACAACTCGTTAAGAAGAGGCTGTGCACAGTTCTTGTTGGTCTTAACAAGAGTCTCGGTGGATTATAAGGGAGAACACTTGGATGAAGCCACTACCATGCACTGGAGAAGCATTTTCTGATGAAAGTCAGAAAAGAGTATTTGAAAACTCCATCATCTCTGTATCCTGATATTTACCCTCTTGTGACCTGTGGAAAGCAGATGTAACACAACTACAACAAACACTAAAGAAAGGAAAAACTGGCGTGACTGCGAGAAACTTGATCATACGATTGAAATCTGCCAGGACACAAACGGTCAACGAGAAGACTGGAAGCCTGCCATAGAAATGAGAAGTCATGGACATGCAGCCACAAATGAAGAATCTGCTGCTGCCAACACTGAGACAAGCCCATTCAGCAAATAACAGATAGATTGCTTCAGAATTCAGATGTTCTATCACGAACAGCTTCTACATCGTCAAATATTGCCAGTGACAGCAGCACATAATTGAAATGCCTTTGACACTTTCAACATCGGAGCCTAGGATTGTTAACTCCGGCGTCTCAGGTCATATGACGAGAAATGAAACATATGTTCCTGTCTCAGTCCATGAGCAATCCGTGCACAGTCTAATGGATTTAACAATCAAATGATGCAAGAAATCTATCTTTCCCCTCAGAGGAATAATTTTGCCCAACACTTGTCAATGGCTGCTATAATCTTCTTTGGTTTACAAAGGTCTACAATAACCTTCTCCCACGTGGATTCTTTAGGGTGCAGAAAAGCTTTAAGCATCACTTCTATAACTTTTGATGCTCCAACAATTCTTTGTCGTTTGTACAGCCTTAATACTAACTCATCTAGAAACTCTCTGCCATCTTGCAATGGATTAAACTTCTCCTTCAAAGAGGTCAAGAAAATATTGCATGTAATTGAGTCAGGATCACATCCTTGATTTAGCATGTCAGTTAAAAGATCGATAGCATGGGAAATGCTACCTTGTTTGCATAAAGCCGTAAGAAGTATATTGTAGGTGACAACATCAGGCTTAGTGTTAGGCGCCTTACACAGCATCTCATTGAATAAATTCAAACCCTGTTTTACTGATCCAGCAGCACAGAGACCATGGATCATTGAACTATAAGCAACAACATCAGGGGCAAATCCTTTAGCCAAAAATTGCTTCCATATCATCAGAGCCTGTTTCAAGTTTCCATTCTTGCATAGCCCATGAATAAGAACACTGTAACAAACTTCATTATCCATGTAATCTTTCTGAGCCATCTCTTTCCATACAAGAATCGCCTTGTCGCAGCTTCCTACCTCAAAGAAACCCTTCATCAAGGAGCTGTAAGTGAAAGCATTTGGCATGCAACCAAAATCAATCATCTCGTAAAGAAAAATTTCAGCTTCATATGGTTTTCCTTCTCGACATAAACCATCAATTAGAGCACTATAAACAACCGTATTGGGCTTACATCCCTGTTCTATCATCTGCTTCCATAATTTAAATGCATCTTCAGATTTTCCTTCTTTAAAAAACCCACTAATAAGAGTTGAATAAACATACTCACTCGCCTTGTAACCCCTTTCCTCCATGGCCTTCAATACATGCACACCATCAACAACTCTTCCCTGCTTAACAAACCCGTTTATTATTGTTCCATATGTAACATCATTTGGAATATGTTTATTTGACAACATTTGCGCCAAAAGACTGACTGCCTTGTCAAGCTTCCCTTTGAGACATAACCCATGTATTAGTGTGTTGTAAGTCACTTCATTTGGTTTGCATCCTTTTAGAAACATATTCTCAACTAGCCTTCCAGCCCGGCTTAAATCACCCTTTCTGCAAAGCCCATTAATCAAGACATTGAATGTCGCCGCACTTGGGTAACACCCTTCTACTTGCATCTCGTCTAACAAAGCCACGGCATCATCAATTCTATCCTCCTTGCACAAACCATCCATCAATGTGCAATATGTGTAAACATCTGGCACACACCTTAAAAGAGCCATGTCCCTGAACATCTCTAACGCTTTACTGACTTTTCCTAATTTACACAGTGCTTTGATTACTAAATTAAATGTCAATACATTTGGAGAGATGTTTGTTTTATTGTTAATAACGTAATTATAGAACTCAAGTGCACGCTGATGCAGGCCCTCTTGAATAATCACAGTAAGGACAGAGTTAAAAGACTTGACAGTTTGCCTGCACTGAAATTCATCTACCATTCTATCAAACAACTCAGCGGCTTTGAGGGGCAAATGCGCTCTCCCATAAGCCCTAAACACAAAAATGAAACTCTTCTCAATAAAAGTTCTCTTTTCTCTTTTCATAAGTTCAAAAACCATCTCCAAGGACCTAAAATCACCAGAGCTGGCATGGTGTTCAATAAGAGAATAGAAAGTGGAGTCACCCTGCCTGTAAGAGCCGAATTTCTGTCCATGTTCGAATATTTTATCAGAAATTGGCATGTCTACTCTAATATGAGAACCCAGTTCCTGCGTATGGGTAACAATACTACTAGGAATCTGTGGTTCAAACGAAAATTCAGGTGGGTTCGAGCAACCAGATTCAATATTGACGAAGTAGCTCAAAGAGTTGGAGAGCTTCGAAGCAGGGCAACTTCTCCCCCTAAATCTACAGATGGATGACATTCCTCTTTATCACCAAAAGATGCCGACTCCAGCCCACATATTTCGAGAATAAATCAAGGGGGGAAACCCACAAGCACAAAGAAACTGCGGAGTGAACTGACCTCGAGCTTATCAAGACAAGGCTTTTGTTGGTGTGCTTTCATTCTACAGAACAACAATGGAGAAGGAAATCTTTAAGACGTGCAGAGAAATCTGACACTATCCAACAAAACTCATCGGCGAAAATCTTCAAATACCCTTTTGAATCCGAACTTACAAAAGTTTATTCCAAAGTTACTGCTATTATCATCAATTCGAAGAGAAGAGGTTCTCCATAGACGAATTACTTCTTTCCTTTTCTTTTTATACTGTTGTCGGATTCACAATCTTAAACCCATCCATAATTCAATTCGAAGAGAAGAGGGTCTCCATAGACGAATTACTTCTTTCCTTTCTTCTTTTTATATCGGTGTTGGATTCACAATCTTAAACCCATCCATAATTTTTAAATCATTTTATTATTTCTAGTTATATTATTATATTTTTATTTTAAAGGGTTTATTTTATTAAATATCTTTAATTTTTTTTTTAGATTTTAAAAGAATGCTCAATTTTTATTGGTACATATTTCATTATATATCATAAATTCAAATATTATTAGAATGTTCAATTTTTACAGTTGATAATTCATCGCATAACATAAACTCGAATAATTTTTCAATTTATTAATTAAATTATATAAACCAAATCGAATTAATCAAAACATAACACGAGAAAAATCAAATCCAATAGAAATAATAATTTTGTTTTTAGATTAAACATATGAAAACGGAGACCGAAATTTATTAAAATCGAACCACACTTCAGCTCAGACTATATATATATATTTTAAAAAATTACTGGTATATCAAACATTTGGAAGATAAATCGGCAAAGCCCTAAACCCCGGCTTGCAGCCCTTCGTTCAACAATGGCTACGAGATGCGGCCGAATTTTCAATAGACCTTCCATTTCGGCCGTGAAATCCACCATTTCGAAGCCAAAACTCAGAGTTTCCCCGACGTCGTTTTCCAGATCCTCCGCCCCTTCAAAATCTGACTCCTCACCCTTTCGCCGCTTCTTTCTCTCCAGGTCGTGTTCCTATAGTTTTCATTATGTGTGTCAGATTATGGTTATTTTTTCTTTGTAGAGAATCGTAGGATTATAATTTCAATCTATTTCATTTCCATTTCACTCACGGATGGTATTAAATTCGGAAATTGGGGTTAGGTCACCGGCGGAGCTGGGGAGCGTTGCATCCATGCTGCCTCTGCACAACGCTGTAGCCGTGGCTAGGATGACGTCATGTCTGAGCTCATCTTCTCGGAGTTGCAGGGCTCTATCACAGGGTACACTCTGCTGCACTTCTCCAGATCTCTAGTATGTTTCTTTTTTTTTTCCCCGTTTGTTTGTGAAAATTGTTATATTTATGCTCAATTGATTGTATATAGTATCATTATTTGGGTTCAGAGGTTTTGGTATATATGGTTTAAAACTTCAGATAAATTGCTATTGGGCAACAAAAATTTTTGCCTATTTTTTTTAAAAAAATTTGAACATACACGTGGGGGTTTTAAATTGGTTAAACGTTTGAGAAAGGTGCGTACGTAAGTCGATGAACATAAAATTTATAAACAAAACAAAACTTGTTAAAAAATGGGGAAGAATGCGATTCAAAGCTTGATGATATCGCTGTGAACGAACTTATGGTTTTATGTGCTGAATTATGACATCGAATCAGCACCAGACTTGTATTCTAAAGCTGGAAATTGATTGATTGGAAATCATGAAGCCAATCTTAATCTTTCATGGTAATTAGATATAATTTTAAAACAATTATAAATTTAGACATTTTCAATTCTACATTTTTGTATACTGGAAAAGTAAATTTTCAGATGTAGTTGATGAACTTTATTTTCTCCGGCTGTTAAATTTTTAGTCCAAGTAGCCAATTGCATTACATCATAAAAAACAGTTTTCTAGAATTAATGGATTTTCGGATTTTTTCCTCAGTTTATTAAAGCTCACTATTCCAAAATTATATAAATTCATGGAACAAACGAGACTTGTACTGCTTGATTGTTTCCTTTCTTTGGTATTTGTATTGCACTATCTCTTCAACAACTACCCAATCGATGTAATTGGATCATCTCTGCCGAGCGGAAGGCACTGATCAGCCATCTGACTGGAATGTTTGGTTGCTGCAGGCACATGAGTTTCCATATGCTTTAAAGAAATACAAGAATTTACAAGGTCTTCACTTATGTTTTGCCACACTATTCTTGTGTGAAGACACTTGGTTAAAGTCTTGTGGGAAAAAATGTGACTCGGATAGCCTAAAAGTATACAATTTTATGTTTCTTTAAGTGTGTTTATGGGTGGAACATTTGTTGTTTTTTGTGATTTTAAGATAAGTAGATAACCCCCTCGTTATGGTCGATATGGAATTTCTACGGTGATTTGGTGTAAAATTGCATTTCAAGAATCTGAAATCCATTATACCAGCAGAAATCGCCAGAAATATATCATATGTCCAGCTTCTGTTACCAGAGAATTGCATTCCGAATTTTATAGATTTTTTGTGAGGAGATGTTCTTTGGTGTAGAGTTGAACACGCACTTGTACGGGAAATAAATGTGAATTCCTGAAGAAGTAAAATAATTTGGTGGGTAATTTTTGCCTTAGGTATTACATCCGTGCTCGTCATGTAAGATTACTCTATTATCACACTTACCTGCTCCATATGTTCACAGTTTTCACAGTTTCGAAATAGTTAATTGGAAAGCTATGAAATTCCCTCATTTTTCCGTGACTGTTTTGATGCCCTAAGTATATAGTAATGATTATGTATAGAGTAACAAGGCAGCACAACAAATTCAGGCTCATGAATTTGGTTTAATAATGTTCTGCTTTGGCCTTTGAGTGATCATGCATTGGTTTGGCTTGATTGTTGTGGTGACCATAGTTCTCCTTTCTCCAGATGAAACTGGTGGAACGTGATAGACCTTCCAGAGGTGTGGCTCAGTGATTTCTCGTGAAGTTGATTTTGATACATTTTCAACACGTATAATTTTCTTTTATACTAGATAAGATGTCAACGGACTGAGCTTTCTACAATCACATGGATGATAGGTTAATTAACTGAAAGCTTCTGATTATCTATCAGTTGTTCTAATTTTATTCTTTTTTTTTTTGTTTAACAAACATCAATGTTATTTATTTATTGAGTCACATTATTGATTTATATATATATTTCATAAAGAATCTGTTTGGTTTAGGTATTCGGATGGAATGTTTGTCCACTTTCTGATACTAGTTCCCTGTTTTCTTCTTGTCTCAGAGCTAGGTCTGTCGGTTCCAAGGTAACTTGGTTGGCAAATTATCAGAGATTATTCTCGTATGAATTGGAAAAGGCGGTTCTATAAATTCCAGCACATGCAGTTGATCTTTAAACAATCGGTAAAGCTCCGAAGGCAGCATAGTTGATTTTGAGTTATTTTCAGAATTAACAAATTCGGCCCCATTTGAATAGCTTGAGTTATCTTGTTTCCTGCGTATGGCAGCTTACGTTTTTTGGTTTAGATCTTAATCTACTTTTTTTCATGATGATGTCGGGTTTATGACTACAATCATTTTGAAATAAATTTTCATGTCGATGATATAATCAATTATTGAATATGAGTTAACATTTTCATAATACACAACAGTATTAAACTCGAAAGATTAATAACCAGGGATCCTTTCAATAAAAGAAAAAAAAAACTTGAAAGATCTATGACTTTCTGACTTGATATTATTTGATTTATTTTTATTAACATTTGCCAAATCATCATGATACTTTTTCTGCAAAGATTATTTGTATTTCTTTATTAATTCGTAAGACTTTGAATTTGTGGTGGAACAAATTTCTGTTCTAATCATCAAATACGTTTAACGGAGCTAGTCGATTACATATATAATTCAAAGACAAGTAATTTTTGCAGCGTTGATGATTCGAGTTTATGGTAATTAATTTAACGAAGAAACGAACTGAACATTTTAATGTTTGTGTCCCGGAAAAATACTCCTAGTGACAACGTCAAAATAAATAATTAAAGAGTTGAACATAAGTATTCTTCTAAAAGTTGTCTTAAAAGATCAAAATAATAATTAAAAAATAAGTATCATAAGGTTGTAAATAAAAAATAATAATCAAGCCAAATATGTATATATGTGTGTGCCCACGAGAACTAAAACCACAATTACTCGATATAATCTCCCGACCACATGAACTTAATGCCCACTTGTCACACATTGACTCACTTTCACATTTAAACTACTCTCCAAGTCAATCCCTCTCATCCACAAGTAACAAACTTCAACTATAAACTAGGACTTCCCCTCAATCTATTCTTACATGTTTTTAGCAAAAAAAAGCAATAAATTTTCACTTGTATGAGTCCATTGTGAAACACCAATGGTCAAGATTATGCCATATCATTAACCTTTATTACATGGCATCATTTGGACATGTTTCCCATGACCCCATCTATCTAGTGTATGCAATAACTTTTCAAGACACACCCATATATCTTCTAAGCTCCTTCACACATATTATATGTGTGTACGTGTATATGTATATATATAATCCATATTGATTTGGTGTTCTTTGTGATCTGAGAATGGAGTGTCACATAGTAGTAAAAATATATTGTGGAAAATTTCAGTAAAAGAAACAACAAATGAGTGTTCTAAGTAATCCATCCCATAGTGGTGCCGAAAAGTTCAACATAAAAAACGAAGGTAACAACAAGCATTCCTATTTTCTTCGAGCCAAAACTAATCGTTTAATGTGCTATAAAGCAAGTGAAGATTACGATTGAAGAAATCATCTTCAAATAAGGAGAGCGAAGAAGAAGATCTGGCAAATTGTTTGGTGATGTTATCTAACAAATCTTTTGCCTTTTCTAGTAATGACGAGGAGGAAAACAAGGCCAAAGAAATGGAGATCAATGTCACGTTCCAGTGCAAATCTTGCAAGAAAGTCTTCGGTTCCCACCAAGCATTGGGGGGACAGGGCGAGTCATAAGAGAGTTAAAGGTTGTCGTTTTGCCTCCAACTCTGATCTAGAAAATGTCCATCAAGGTTGTTCTATCCAAGAAGATCACGAGTTCTTGATGACGCAATCAGAGACGACTACTACGCCACCCACATCCAGCACCTCTGCAGGAAAGACGCTCAAGATGCACGAATGTACCATCTGCCGTCGAGTTTTCTCATCGGGGCAGGCCTTAGGCGGGCACAAACGATGTCATTGGCTCACTTCCATTTCATCGGACGATTCTATCATCCCAGATCTCCATGATTTTAAATATGATCACGACCAACATGCTTACAAAACATCTTGCCATCTCCTTATCGATCTCAATCTTAAGTTGCCAATTCCACAGCTTGGTCGAAATAATTTCGCCGTTGAAACAAAACATGAAGAACAAAGAATCAAGTCCATGGATACCCAGAACGAAGAAAAATCATGCACTGAGAGGAAGCTAAGAAAGCTGAGTGAATTAGGAGATGTGGAGTGGGATAAATGGTTACAGGTGGGGATCGCTTCATTTACTGATCATATATGTTAGGAAATATACATGAAAACCCGTGACAGAGCCAGTAACTTTTGTACGTGGGCCGATCCTAAAACAAATAAAGAGGGTAAAATTATGTTTTTGAATATATCTAAGAGTATGTCTCTTGTGGGTAGATCTCACGAATTTTTATCTGTCGGATCAGTGACAGAGCCATAAATATGGCTATGTCTGGGCTAAAATTTTAAATTTTAGAATCTTTTAATATTTTAAATTGATCTACCCGGCTAATATCATATTATTTCAAAATTATACAAAATTTATATATCCATTTTTTTTTAAAAAAAATGGACCATCCGGGCTAAAGTCCGGATAAAGGAGCATGTGCTCCGCCCTTGTGTGAGACGGGTCAACCCTACCAATATTCACAATAAAAAATAATATTTTTAACATAAAAAGTAATACTTTTTCATGGATGACCCAAATAAGATATATGTCTCACAAATACGACCCGTGAGATCGTCTAATATAGATTATAAATGGATTTGTAAGAAAAGTTAATATAGATGGATAGGAAAGCTCCATTGGCTTCGATTCTCTTGTATGAATGCTTGATGTATTTCGTCCTGAAACTTTCAAAATTTTCTTCTATTTTCTAGTATACTAGTATAAAAACATTCACGAGTGTGTACGGTAAATGTTAAATTTTGGAAACTGGACTTTTGAAACTTACACCATTTTCTAAATAGACACATTTCTTGTTAATATTTGCATGTAATTTAATTCAAATAGGAATGTGTAAATAACACATTGATAGATAATGAGTTATTAGATATGATTCAAATTTAATAAATAATATATTTTTTTTATTTACCAAAAAAAAAAAAAAAACCAACCAAGGGTTGGTCGAGTGCAATAATTCATACTAAAATGTAAGAGCTAGTAGTAATTTAATCATCCATATCCATAACCTAAAAATGTAAAATATGGGGAATGCTCGAATTAGGTCAAAAAATCTAGAAATAGATTTATAGGAGTCTATGGAAATGAAATTAATTAATAAGTAAAAATAGAATATAAAAAAGTGCGAAAACAATGCATGAATCGAGCACCATCCAACTCCACCGAATTTAATCGTCAACGACACTCCATCCAATAAATTCCCCAACTAGTCCACTGCTCATAGAGTTAAATGAATGTTCGGATTGAATTTGTTTTTAGTTTGACAATATTAAATTCATATTAATTAAATTATTGCTCCATCTTTTATTTATTTTTGTATAATAAATTCCGTGGCTTCTTTTGCATTTGTATTAAAATTTATTATAAATAGTTGATTCACTCTATCATGAAGTGAATATTAAAATTTTGAAGATAATTGGGAAAAAAAAAATATTTTTATTACGTAATTTAAATTTAAATGCGCATGATATGATAAAAAAATCCAATTGTGATAATTTTAAAAAAAATTGATGTAAAATACAATAGTATTATAGAATAGATGGAAAATCACTTCAAATTTCAGCAGATATGGAAAATCAGTTTTCATTTGATTTTTTTTCCCTCGGAAACTGAAGTAAAATAAAATTAAATGCATCAAAGTGGCTATGATTAGCTTAAGAAGTAAATGAATTGTCTTCATAAATTTTAGTTTTAATTTATCTGATTATAATGACATAATATCATCATATATTCAAATTCATTTGTCATATTTGATAACACAAAAAAACTCTTCTGACAATATCACACGATTCAATTTTATGAGACATATTTTTTATTCCACTAACTCGAAAAAAATTTATTTTTCTTTTCAAGAATATGATATACATAAATTGGATCGATCTATCTCATTATATAATGTAGTGTATGACACTGTTTTACAAGATATATAGAAAATCAATTCCTATATCAAAAAATCATAACCGTCTCACAAACATAATTTTTATTTAATTTCTTCAAATCACGTTAGTAGCGGTTTTCTGGAAAATGTTTGTTTTTCATTATTTTTGGTTGTTTATTAGAAAACTAATGTACCATTTGGTTCGCTATATTATTTATCTATATTTTTATCCAATCTAATCTAATATTTGGTGCATCTATCAATTATTTATCTTACATCAATCAAATCATTGAATTGAAAATATTATTTATCTTCGTGTTAATTATCGCATGTAACTAAACTCTAGTCAGTAGCCAACATTTTTTAAAAATATATATATAAAAGGGAAAAATTATTTAACGAAGTTTTTAGAGTATGAATATATATATATTCTGACTTTCTGAGTAGGAGACGCTCGGCGCGGTTGATTCAGCCAAACAAGGGCTTTTTGTATTCTTTTCTCATTTTCACACAGGCTCGTCTCTCTCTCTCTCTCTCAATATTCGATTTCTGTATATATATATATATACATACAAAGACATGTATATTTACGTTTGTTCCTGATTCCGAGGTTCTCTGTTTGCTCTGTAAGCTAATATCTCTGCGGATGAATTTCTCTCTCCTGTTCTAGATTTTATTCGTTGATTCGAAGAAAAAATTTACCCAATTTTAAGGTTTTTTATTCCATTGCGTGGTCTATGAATTAAGGTGACGAGGAAATACCAGATCTTGCTTGATTCAGATCGGATTAAGGTTTATTTAGTGGATTTGTTGGTGGATCTGAGTGTTGTTAGCTCCGATCATTTGGGGTCTTGATTTTTGGAGCTCCAATTTTGTAGATTACAAGGTAAGGGTTTGAGTAAATGGCTTCCAATCCTCCTCCATTTCAGGTGGAGGATAATACAGACGAGGATTTTTTTGATAAATTAGTGAATGACGACGACGACGGGGATTTTGGGATCACTTCCACGTCTGAAGGCCGTGTTTTCTCGGATGGGAATGAATCTGATGAATCAAAAGCTTTTTCGAATTTGAATATCAATGAGTTTGATAATAGTTGTGATGTTAGTCATTATAATACCAGCAATAGTATCAGTAACATTGTGGATAATTTAAGTGCGGAAATAAAGACAGCAAAACAGATTGATGACGGGGGAACTGTGGACTATATTAGAAATCCATTAGCGTCGGAGAATTCATTTGAGTTTGGTAATTTGATAAGTGAACCAAAGAATGAGGACGAGATTGCTGAAGTTCTATCAGACACGGCATTTATGGGTAAGAGTAGTGGTGAGCGTCTTTCAGATGCGACTGTGGTCAGTAAGAGCAGTGCTGAATCAGGATCACCGGGAGTTAAGGTAATGGATTGGAGCACTTTTCATTCTGATTCAAACAAGAATGATGGCAATGGCTTTGGGTCATACTCAGATTTTTTCACTGAATTAGGTGGTGATAATGCAGGTGATGCATGGGGGAATGTGGGGGATAGTTTGGACACTGTGCCAAATGGGAGTGAAGTACATGGACACGCTCACATGGAAAATTCTAACGATCTCGGGGAGTATAATGAGGGAAATGATTATAGTATAACAGCCAATCAAAGTGCGGAACCACAGGTCTTAAATAGCAGTCACTACTGGGAGGGAATGTATCCAGGTTGGAAGTATGAACCAAGCACTGGACAATGGTATCAGGTAGATGGTTATGATGCTGGTGCAAGTGCAAGTGCACAAGCACATATTGACTCTAATTTATCTTCTACTTGGGGATTATCTGATGGAAAGGCTGAGATCTCTTACTTTCAGCAAACTGCTCAGTCTGTTGCTGGAACTGTGCCTGAGAGTGGTAAAATTGAGTGTGTCACTGATTGGAATCAAGCTTCTCAGGTGAGTGATGCAAAAGAAACCACATCAAATTGGAATCAGGTTTCACAATTAAGTAGTGATACCACTGGTGTTTCATACCCGGCTTCTCAAGATAATAATGGTTACCCACCTCATGTGGTTTTTGATCCCCAATATCCGCACTGGTATTATGATACTATTGCTCAGGAATGGTTCCTGATAGAGTCCTACACTGCATCTACTCAGTCAGGGACCAAAGTTCAGGGCCAGATGAATCAGGATAGACATGCATTAACCAATACATTTTCTCAGAACAATGATCAGAGGATGTATAGTACACACAATCAAGGTAATAGTTACCAAAATCAAGCATTTAGTAGCCAAGGTCAGGAACACAGCTGGACTAGGTCGTTCAGCGACTACAATCAACAAAGCTCAAAAATGTGGCAACCTGATATGTTAAGTAATAATGAAGCTACTTCACAGTATGGAAATGAACAAACGAAAAATCGTTACGCACAGAATTTTTCTATTGTTGCTCAAGGAAGCCCACAGAATGCCATTCATCATGGAGTAACAGGTTCATATTACGAGAATGTAGCACAAGGTCCAAAAAACTTTTCCGTGGGTTCTGGGACACAAGGTTTTGTTGCTGGTGGAAACTTAAGTCAACAGTTCGATGAATCAAGAATCAATCAACATAGCCAAAATGGTGTCCCAAGTGACTACACCAGGAATCAGGAACTCAATCAATTTTTCTCAGCAAATGATTCAGGGTACTCAAATTTCGTACGCTTCTGCTGGTGGAAGGTCTTCTGCAGGTCGTCCTCCGCATGCTTTGGTTACTTTTGGTTTTGGTGGGAAGCTTATTGTGATGAAAGATAATAGTTCTACTGAAAACTTGAACTATGGAAGTCAGGTCTGTGCTTGAGCTTTCCTTCTTTTTCCTTCAATTTCACTTATATTCTGTGCTGAAACTTTTTCATTTTTGTGAAGAATACTACAAGTGGTTCCATATCGGTTCTCAACTTACAAGAAGTTGTGAATGAAAACAATGCATCAAACAATGGAATGGGTGTTTGCAATTATTTCCAGGCTCTTTGTAGGCAAGCTGCCCCGGGTCCTCTTACTGGTGGAAGTGTTGGCATCAAGGAGTTGAACAAATGGGTAGACGAGAGAATAGCTAACCCTGAATTTGCTGAGATGGACTATAGGAAGGCTGAAAATTCGAGGTTACTTCTCTCACTGCTTAAACTGGGTTGTCAATATTATGGGAAACTTCGATCTCCATATGGTACAGATGCTGTATCGAAGGTAGATTGCTTATTCTTTAGCGACTGAACTTGGTTTACTGGAGGCTACCAATTTAATTTTGCATCATCATATACTAAAGTCAATTCTTTGATAGATAATCACTGTGAGTCAGACTTAACAAAATTTGATCAATCCCTTGTAAGGCGGTGAACTGAACAGCGAATTCTCTTTCATCAATCCTTGTATCCCATGCTACTCTCTTTATACATAAACAAATCTCTTGGAAAAAATAATGAAAAAAATTCGTGTCAAATTTTAAGAATGTTCCCTGTTCGCGGTAACTTTCTGAATTGGAAAGGCGTTTGTGACTGATCGATTTCGAACATCACGCTGTTGTTTATTGTGTGCGCGTATATTACATGTTTTTTTATTTTGTCTATATGATTGTGTGCACTCTTTGTGCTTGGAAAGAGCTTCTTAACACTAAACTTTTCCTTTGGATAAAACTGAATAAAACATGACCACTCAATTGCGTCAAAATCAGTATATGATGGTCATGGTGTCTTATTATTTTCCAAACTGACTTTTTTGTTTTTCTTTGGCATACTGTCGTCATTTTGAAACATTACTTGTCCAATATAACCAAATCGTTTTGATAAATAATTTTGCATGCTGAGCTATTTTCGGAGCTATTTGAAAATATGAACATGTCGATGCTCCATGGGTTTGTAGATTATAGCTATTCAGTGAATTAGTCCCTTTCTGCTTTGCTGGTTGTAGGGGTGCATGCCACTCTCTTCCAAGTTCCTTTGACGCTGTTACTCGTATCATGAAAATAGTTAAAATATATTTCTGCCCTGACCTAGGTATAATCAATTGCTGGATTTGTAATTTATAATGTGACGGTATAACAGGAAAGTGATGGTCCTGAATCAGCTGTTGCCAAGCTTTTTGCATCTACAAAGAGAAACAACATGCAGTATAGTCAGTATGGGGCTGTTGCCCAGTGCTTGCAACAAATGCCATCGGAAGGACAAATGCAGGTATTTCATGGCCTACCATTGACATTTATTATTTTTTCGGCAATGCATCTATTTGTTAATAAGTGCCACTTCATTAATTAGGCCACTGCTGCTGATGTTCAAAACCTTCTAGTTTTCGGAAGAAAGAAAGAAGCTCTGCAATGTGCGAAAGAGGGTCAGTTATGGGGCCCTGCCCTTGTTCTTGCTGCACAACTTGGTGATCAGGTCTGTCAATATGAGACGTTCATCTCTCTTTCTCTCTGACTAATGAAACGGATTGATTTTTCTTTTGGCACGTTGATTTATCTTTTGTAACTGAAAACAAACCCCTACAGTTCTACGTGGAAACTGTAAAGCAAATGGCACTTCAACAATTGGTAGCAGGGTCACCTTTGCGGACATTATGCCTGCTAATTGCTGGGCAACCTGCTGATGTCTTTTCTGCAGATACCACAGCCATTAGTAGCATGGCTGGTGTGGCAAATTTGCCTCAGCAACCACCACAGGTAGATGCTTTATTCTCTGCTAAATACAGTTGTGGGTAGCTACATTGTTGTTATACTTTTTTTGGAAGGTTTTTTGTGCGAAGCGATTATTGAGGTGTTATATATCAGAATATTTACTTCTAGGTCTTTTTTAATGTCTCTCTTGTTTCTCAATATCTTTCTTTAGTTTAAGTTTTACAGGAACTTCTCCTAAGCTTGAGGTGGCTTATTGTGTATTTGTGTTGTGATGATTTTTGCAATACTCAGTTTCTCGCGAATGGTATGCTGGATGACTGGGAGGATAATTTAGCAATGATAACTGCAAATAGAACAAAAGATGATGAACTTGTGCTCATTCATCTCGGAGATTGTTTGTGGAAGGAAAGAAGTGATGTATGTTCTGGTCAATCATTTGGAGCACACTTATTTTCTCTTCCTTGAGAATTCCTTCAATTCGCTCTAACTCTATGTTGCCTACTTTCTGAATATTTTTTTAGATAATCGCTGCTCACATTTGCTATTTAGTTGCTGAAGCAAGTTTTGAGCCATATTCAGACAGTGCAAGGTTGTGTCTTGTCGGTGCAGATCACTGGAAATTTCCACGGACATATGCCAGTCCAGAGGCTATACAGGTTTGGACCAATTTTTTATGAAGTACGCATTTTCCAAGAGTTCAAATCATCCTATCAACTGCCTAGGACATTTTGGGCTCACCCAGTAGAATTTCAACTTGAATAAAGATAAAACAAATGATGGATCAGAATATGATTGGAGCATGACAAATTGGATTCAGAATGTTCTATTTTTGTGTTACTCTGCACTGAACTATCAATTTTCTTGCTTTGTTGAGTTCATTAGCATCTAGTATCTGCACCTCGGCACTCTCTGTGCTTTTGTCAGAAGCAGTTCTAGGGCCCCACTAGATGATTATTGATTCTTTTTACGATAATACTTCTAATTAGTGTATGTGCGTGGTTGGAGAAGGTTTTGTAACATTATTAATATCTATTGAAACTTAATAAACTGATTTATGTTGGGTTGTACTGTTTCTGGAACTGAACCCTCGCCATCAATTTCCTGTAGTTGCTTGTGGGCCTGTGGCTATGCTTTCAGAGGCAGAACGTGGCTTAGTCTATGATTTATGTTTATTCCATTTGACCTACATGCATATCTGATCTCTGATCTTTTTACAGAGGACAGAGGTATACGAGTATTCAAAATCACTTGGGAACTCCCAGTTTGTCCTACTTCCATTTCAACCATATAAGCTTGTATATGCACACATGTTGACAGAAGTTGGGAGGATATCTGATGCGTTGAAGTACTTACACTGCTTTTAGCTCACTTATCTTTCATCAATTATTACTTATATTTCTCAGAGATTGGTGTTTAATGTAGGTACTGTCAAGCGGTACTAAAATCACTTAAGACAGGACGAAACCCAGAGGGTGAGAATCTCAAACAGTTGGTTTCATCTTTGGAAGAGAGGATCAAAGCTCATCAAGAGGTTTCTTGGCTTTTGTGTGTGTTTGTGCTTGTCTTGTATAGTGATACCTGTAACCAAAACTTCTTTTATGTAGGGAGGTTTCTCCACAAACTTAGCCCCTAAAAAATTAGTTGGTAAATTGCTCAACCTTTTTGATAGTACTGCCCACCGTGTTGTTGGGGGTTTACCACCACCTGCACCAACAGCTGGTGGCCCTATTCAAGGTAACATGAATTATCATCAAACAATCGGGCCTAGGGTATCAACTAGTCAATCAACATTGGCTATGTCATCGTTAGTGCCTTCTCAATCCATCGAGCCTATAAGTGAATGGGCAGCTGATGGCAACCGGATGTCAATGCATGCCAGAAGTGTTTCAGAACCAGACTTCGGTAGAAGTCCAAGGCAGGTTTGTTTCAATCATATGTAGTGACTCTTTTTCTGTGGATGGACCTGTTCTTCAGTTACTGGCTTGTGGGTCTTCTGGTTAATAATATTTGACATCTTTACGACATGCAGGATCAGGCTCAGTCATTGAAGGAAGCAAATTCTGCTGGCGAGCAAGAAAAAGCATCAGCAATAGGCAGGCGATCTCGATTTGGTAGTTTTGGTTTTGGATCTCAGCTACTACAGAAGACCGTAGGTTTAGTTCTCAACCGTCAAGGCCGCCAGGTGATTGGTTTAGGTTTTTTATTTGACATTAATATGCCTAGCGACTCCTAATTCATCTCTTGAAATTTTTTTTTTTGTCACATCATATTGTTGCAATATCTTGTAGGCTAAATTGGGTGATACGAACAAGTTTTATTATGACGACAAACTCAAGAGATGGGTGGAGGAAGGTGCTGCACCTCCAGCAGAAGAAGAGACACTTCCACCCCCACCGACAGCTGCAATTTTCCAGAATGGAACGTCAGATTATAACTTAAAGACTGCGCTGCAAAATGAAAGTTCTCATGTCAACAGAAATCCTGAATATGGAAGCACAAGTCCTCTAGATAATAGTTCAGGAATTCCACCACTTCCTCCAACTTCAAATCAATACTCTGCCCGGGGAAGGATGGGCGTCCGATCGAGGTAAATTCAAGAAGTTGCTTGGTGAGGCAAAGACTAGGTCATATTTGACAGCTATCAAATAATAGGCATTGTGCGAAACTAGATAATCTCAAACGCATAGAATGACAGAATATTAACAGTTGATCTTGTGTCATTGCGATTGTTAGCAGAACTGCAATGTGAATGATTATCTGACGGCAAATGAAATTATTTACATGTGAACTGTCAAAAAGATGCATTTATTTGCTTCAACTTAACATCTTACTTGACGAGTCCTCTGTCCTCTGGCAGGTATGTCGACACCTTTAACCAAGGTGGTGGGAACACGGCAAATTCATTCCAGGCTCCTGCTGTTCCTTCAGTCAAACCAGCAAGCAGCCCCAACCCAAAATTCTTTGTGCCAGCACCCGTGGCCTCGGTTGACCAATCAGTTGATGCTCCTGTCAATGGCATGCAAGACAATTCATCAACCCAGGAACATCCTTCCACCTCTCCTTTAAGCTACACATTCCAGTCACCTGCACCACCTCCACCGTCCATGAACATGCCAAGATTTGCTAGCATGGACAACATCTTGCACAATGGTACAAGCAATTATGGTTCTTTTTCGACACCTTCACGGCGTACAGCATCATGGAGTGGAAGATTAAACGATTCGTTCAGTCCTCCGCATAGGGTTGAAGTAAAACCTCTGGGAAAGGTATTGAGCAAGGACCCGTCTTCATTCACATCAAGTGACCCTTCTTTTGTACATTCGTCAAAAAATGGCAGTAATGTTGGAGATGATCTTCACGAAGTGGAACTCTGATGCCGTGAGATAGATCATTGCAATTTATACAACACAACAGCTGTGCTGCTTAGATGTCAAAAATTGCAGGATGGGAGTGTTCGAAGGAGATGAATTTTGTTTACCCGTTGATCCTCTTTTCTCCCATTTACTTGCATCAGTTTTTAACTTTTTTTGGCTTCTCTCATTATTATTTTTTACAGTTGTATGCTATAAATCAGTTGTTACCTAGCTGTTTACTGTATCTATTGAGAGAAGATTGTAAAAGGAAACGTTATATAATTGTCACGTTGGAAAGAAACAATGCAAATTGTACAGTTCACTTGTTTGCTGGGCCATAAATTGTTGAATGGACAAATCCCTTTTGCTACTTATGAGCTCAATGTAGGAATGCTTTTGAGGGATCTGCGGTATTTTTATATACCTTCATAGACTGCTAAAATAGATTTAAGTTTCAATGCGGGGCTCCCAATTTTAGTGTGATTCTGTTCTTTTTTCTTTTTTTCTTTTTCCTTCCCTAAGATACAGTGACGCATTTTAAATAGACATGATAGCGGGTACTGAAATCACCAACCCAATCATCTACTTTAAGTAGCGGCCGAAGAGCCAAGCCAAATTTGTGCCTGTTTTGGCGAGTTGAAGCATACCGAAATGTGACCCGCCACAACTCATTGACCCGCCCTGTCAATTTGCTAAGTTGGAAAATTGTCATCCCAACCTACCAATTTTATAATTGTGAAAATTCATTTCCGTGCGTTAGATAACACAGTTTCTTCCCAATTCGATGTTTCCTGATAATGTTCCAAATATTTCACGCACCATTTTTAAAAAGACGTTTTTATTAGGTAATTTCTTCATCTAAACACTGATCTAACTATATGCAGCTTTTCTGCTTTCACAAGGCACTAGACTACGTAAGAGGAATTACCATAGTTTATCAACACTCAAAACAATTTATAAAGAATTTAATAAATTAGGTAGCTTGCCTTGAGTTCTCATAGACGCAGATGATGCTAAGTAGCATACTTCAGAAACAAGATTCTGGACAGACCTTTCGATTTCCTATCTTGCCTTCAAACAAAAAATGACTAGAATGTTCATAACATACTGTGCACATTGATAAACCGATTAAATAAACTTGTAACAGTGATGCAATAGAAACTCAAAGACATAAAAAAAATTAAATCCGTTGAGTGGGACCTTTATCCCAAATTGTGGTTCCTTACCATTTAAAGGTTTAATCGAAAGTATATAACAATGAGGAAAAAAAATTCAAAATCTATTTTTGCACTCAGCACTGTAGTATAGTGACCTCAAAATTCAGCAGAGCCAGGTGCTCGAGGAAAAGGTATCGCATCTCTTATATTATCTATTCCAGTGGCAAACTGCACAAGCCTTTCAAAGCCTAATCCAAATCCGGCATGGGGTACTGGAAGGATAAAGAAATAAAACATGGGTCGATTAAAGTTATTGAAATTCATTCTCCCAAAATAAAGATCGCATTGAACAAAAAAGTATAATGAGCACAAAGATTCTTGATTAGTATTTTTTAGACATTTTTTTACGGTTGGCGTTGTAAATTTAAAGTTTCGGGCCTTCCACAGTAAATGAAAGTTGTGAGCAATTTAACTGAAGCGAGAGATTAACATAACTAAGGAGATGCATTTCTCACCTGAACCATATCGCCGCAGATCAAGATACCACCAATAACTCTCTTTGTTGAGCTTCAGGTCATCCAACCGTTGTTCCAAATATGTAAGGCGCTCTTCTCTCTGGCTTCCACCAATAAGTTCACCAACCTGACATAGAAAGCATGTTATTATTTCATAACATATAATGATAACATTCCAAGAGTGTACTGAACTGTTCAATGAAACCATTCCACACCCAAATCACATCTACATAAAATGGCACAAAGTGTCATGATAAAAACAAGTTTACCACCTAATCACTAGTTTATACATAGGTCAATCACAACTAGCATTTTCAACCTTCTACTTGATAAAGTGCATATCAAGTATGACATGATTTTTTCAATTGAAGTGAACATAGTTATTAGAAATATTTTGCTGCCTACTTGTCACAATAAATCTTCAGAGAGATTAGATCTTATATTCAAGTTATAGCTCTGGCCACAACATTTAACAAATCTCATCACTAGCAGCTCGATGTTATGCCCCAGTACTGCTAGCAAAAACTGTTCACTTTTTGCTCCTCCAAGTGAAAAGGTTTCCCATCCAAAGGAAGAATATCCACAAACATGTCTCTTTTAATGTGCAGAACCAGCCGAATCTGTATAAATAAATGCTTCTGTACTTAAAATCTCACATTTATGAAGAATAGTCTTTTGAAAAAAGTACAGTTCCTTTGAGATACATTCACATTTTGACCATTCGATCCGTGTACTTTTCATAGGGTGCATGCGTGTATTGACAAACTACAGTCACTATAATCTAATATCCACTTGAGTGACTTAGTTTTTAATGTTCCCTTAGCCTCACTTTCTTTAAGAAGCAAAATGATGGTAAGTTGTGAGTGACACCACCTTTTCCAACTGATTTAGAAACCCGAGAAGGTCCCTGATATGTCATAGTTGATTAATGACTATAAAGTGGATAACTGCTAATCTACCGCACTAAATGTAACAACTCCTTCAAGATGATGTCCAGCAAGAAATGAAGGACGATAAATAAATGGATAACATCTCACTCAAGTAATACATGTTATACGCTCAGATGCATAATCTAATGTTCAAAGCAATCTTTCCATTGAAAATGTACCCGAGGAACCAACATATCCATGGCCGCAACAGTCTTTCCATCATCATTTTGCCGCATATAAAACGCCTTGATCTCCTGGTAGCCATATAGAAACAGCCATTCATTAATCAGCAATATAAATATATTTAAAATCAACGTAATTGAGAAAAATATCCATGCCTTGGGATAATCTCGTAAAATTACTGGGCATCCACCAAATGCCTCTTCGGTGATATAACGTTCATGTTCACTTTGCAAATCACATCCCCATGTCACCTATCCAAAGGAAAAAAAGCAACGGCTTCATATAATCAGGTTCTATTCACTGTAGGAAGCAATTCTAAGCATAATGTGATAAAAATCATGAGATTAAATGGACGAAATCATAATCAAGACTTTAACAAACCTATACTGTGGTGTTGTCAAGTATGCTAAAAACAATATGATGTCAACATATATAAAATGAAAGGTCCATATGCTGAAAAAGTTACATTGTTCAACTCTTGCAACTGGTTTTAGATGTTCTTGAGAACTAAAAAAATTGAAATTATAGAAGGACTTGCCAAGCATCTAACTGAAGTGTAAATCGACAGTGACATGGTTCTAACCAAGCATTACCTTTCTCTAGCAGTAATAATTAATCAATGTCATCCAAGAAAATCCTTTTACCAAAGTACATCCTCGGAAATTTTATTTGGGAAAAGGGTTATGTACTCTACTCACATTAACAGCAATCATATTCAACTCATGAATTAAAAAGGGAGCTAAGCCAAATCAGAGCAGATCAACCAACAGTCCCATGGAATTCACGTCATAGTGTAAGAAACAATATGTACACCAGGAACTATCTTTCTAAGATATGGTTTCTAAGATATGGTTCCGAGATTGTATAGGTACCGGAAATTCAAACGTCTTCTTCGAGCTCAGGAGAAGCTCAACAGCTTCAGTGTAAGTCAACTGCACAAAGTTTTTCTCAACAACATCCTGTCCAGCAAAAATTTGAAGCAACATTCAGTTACATGCACAAACATACACGGTGAGAAATTTGAGCATAGAAATTTCAAGTCCCTGAAAACATGAAAGTCTTATTTTCACATTTATTTCATTAAAAGCCCCATATTTAAGAAGGATGATATATCACAATATGATGAATATCTAACGTTATTTTAAATTTTATACCCTCAGTCGGTCAATGATGCCTTTCTCAATCCAAGTATTGAAGAAGTCCATATCTTCCTTGCAGTTCTCTAGAATGTATTGTACCTTTGACGTAACATTGAAAATTAATTTAGTCCACCAACATAACAAAAACAAGAGGCAAGATAGCCACTATTAAATAAACAATAAATTGATAGTGGGTGTCGTAAAGTAACATACTACATACTGGAGATACGCAGTTGCACAGGCCATGTCATCTTCAAGATCAGCAAATGCAAGTTCTGGCTCTATCATCTATAAAAGGAAATAGAAGTAAATAAAATGTTATGCTCTCTCTCTGTGTAAACCATAAAGCACTACCTTTCAGGAATCAACATTTCAAAATTTAGAAGAAAAAAAGTAAAGTAAAAGGATATTGATGGAAGGATATGCAGACACGTTAACAAAAAGTTGTAAATTGTACCCAAAATTCAGCCAAGTGTCGAGAAGTGTTGGAATTTTCCGCTCTAAATGTGGGACCAAAAGTATACACCTGGGCGAAAGCAAGTCTCTATCTCAGACTTGTAATAGAACAAAAAGAATTCACCTTCAAAAGTTCCCAGAAATAATTTAAAATTCTAGTTCTTGAAGAAGATGAGTACATGATATGCAAGAGCATACTTGTTTGACAAGAACAAGAAAAGAAAAATACATCAGAAAGAGCAGTAGCATATGTCTCAGCAGTTGAGTTGTCCAGACACCGTCAAAAATGCTGGTTTTCCGAAAAAATCCTGCCAAACAAGATAATAAACATAATCTTGACGTGAACTTAGTGAGGAATTGAAGTTGTATATGTTTTTTTATTTTTTCTCTCTTTTTGTGCGTATCACTTATTCGTTGTCCGCAATTATTGCTTCTAATTAATGAATATAATATAGTTTCCTATAAAAAAAAATTCAACTTCAGTTGCAGAAGGCTAATAGACAAGCTTTATAAAATTCTCGGGAATCAGTTACAGAAACAGGAGTTTATATGCTACTTTATTTTAGAGATAGATGCGCTGTGAACTAGATCTGTAAGGCATGATATTAACTTTATCCAGTAGAAGTAAATGTAAAAGAATAGAAAAGACTACATGTACTTCATAAAATATTGCAGGATAAAGGGGAGACAACACTTTCCTGATTACAGAGCGTCAATTGAATAAAAAGAAAAAATTACTCTTACACCATGTTTTGCCCAATACCAAGCCTAACTTTATATCCACCGCAAGAACAATAGAACAGTAGAATTAACATCAAAGTGCTTATAATTTTGACCAATTTTTATTGGATTAACAGAATAGTAAAGTGATTCATCATCTAATCTAAGAGATAAAAAGTGTGATGCAACTGGTTAAAACATAAACATCTGATAATTAGTTAGTTTGATGTAATACGGTTGAATCACAGATTTGATATAAGGTATTGCGTGTTAGATTGACGGGCGATTGATCATGGAGTGATGAGCAAAATGATTCTGATGGTTATGTAATGATGTGGGATAATATGAAGATTTTTGTTTGAAAGGAGCAAATGAAACATCATTTGGATTTTACAAAATGATATACATTTGTTTGTTTATCCCCACGTATAATGATATACATTTGTTTGTTCATCATTAGATCGACGGGCTATTTTACCCCAAGTATAAACTATTTATTAGCTTGTTTTTATATCTTACTTTCTTTCACCCATCCCCATCACAGACATTGAATTCCTAAAATTTGCAGCCCAAGTACAATATTCAAACTCATAGCTTCGCCAATATCAATCTTCTTCTTCAGAGCCATGTAATCATCTTCACAGCTATCATTTCCTCTACGGAACCCAAATCTTTCATGTGCTTGTCTGAGAAGATGGTAGATAAAGGTTTTTGAAATGCGAATTTTATGGTAAGGGGGACAAAGATGGTAATGAAGCTCTGTCTCAAGAAATAAGGACCCTTACTACCACCATTGAGTTCCATCGCACGATCTTTTCTTCTATCATCACTGCTATAGAATCACTGATGATACCTCACATCACAGCCATCCCCATGGCAGTAGTTTGAACTTAACATCCACACACCAAAAACTGTGAGCAAGTTGAGTGGTAGCATTTTCTAAATATTGCATATGCAGGATAATACACTTTAGTTAGGACCGTTTAGCATAGAATTATCGAAACATAATTAAGGGTCTTAGAAACACAGTTTTGAATATCATAGTTGTTTATAAAGTATGACTACCCATGGTTGTGGTCGTCGCCATGGCCAAATTAAAAATTTCACTCTTAACTTCAGCTGACCACAAGAAAAAACAAACAGCAACTAAAACTTACCTGTGACCAATCGATTAAACCATCCTTTGTTGTGGGGATTGCACTCACTGGAGATTCTGTGCTTTCCCCGGAGTTAGGAACCTGTTCAAAAAACAATTATTACCAGATAAGCAAAGAAAAATATGCACCATATGAAAACATTTATAAACAGTAGAATGGGGGTCACTAAAAGAAGTAGATACTATTCTGTGCCACAGATTTTATTCATCAGGAAGCTATTACGCATAAAGAAACTGACCACATACCTCAGAAAAATAAAGAAAAATTCTCAAAAAAAGTAATATAATCTCTGTCACCATATCATAAGGAAAAAATAAGGAAATTCAGATATGAAATTCTATGGAAAAGTAAGTCTATCAATTGCGAAGGATGAAAAATGGCCACGAAGTAGATTCATCAGTTAACAACATTTAAACAGCAACAAAGAAAGTTTTGTTGCATTTTGGAACACATAGTGATCTCAATCTGCCCACCCAAGTCTAATTCAATATCAACAGAAAGTTGAAACTAAAGAAATATGCACAAAAATATGATGCATGTTCCCTAAGCAGAACTATGGAGAGCCAAAATTGGCAACTTAAGCTATTCATAGATAAGTGTCAATGCAAACATGAGTAAGAAAAGTTCTTAACACATACAGTAATTGTAGAAACAGCATACCAAGGTTGTTACACAAAACTGTTCACCAGCTCCTTCACAATCTGAAGCTGTAATGATTGGACTTGAGAGCCAAATAAAACCATTTTCTTGAAAAAATTTGTGAGTGGCAAAGGCCAAGGCATTCCTCACCCTCGAAACCTGAATCGATTGGAAATGAATTTATGATTACTACCTGGAAGAAATTACACAACTTGAAATCCATACTATCCCCATCATTGTAACGTAAGAAGTGCAAATTAAAGTGCAAAAAGAATACACTAACAGACAGATGATGTAAAAAGAAGACGTCAATTCATTATGAAATGGCTCCTAACTGGGAAATCACATGGAACAAAAGAAACATTAATAAGAGACTAAGAACAGTGTGGTTTGAAGGGCAACAGATTGAAAAGTCAATACCAGATGACACTGTATTATCAAGGCTAAATAATTTAACACTAACAAAAAATAATTATTCTATTTCCCAAGGGTCAAGTCACTCCTTTCATGGCCTTCACAATGCACATTGAGGTGAGAAAGTTTCCAAGGAAAAGAACAACAATAGAGCACTTGATCTGATGGGTAGAGAAAGAAATTCTACATTTGTAACACTAAGGTTCATTTTTATAGAATGAATTATACAACGTGACAAGGATTCTACATTTGTAACACTAAGGTTCGTTTTTGTAGAATGAATTATACAACGTGACAAGGACAATTTCCCTTTAACAGAAACGAGGAGTCCTACCGCACCAAAAGTATTAGTTCTTGGACGAAGATGAGCCTTTGTTCTTAAAAACTCTCTGCTGACCCTTTTCTTCTGGATGGGAAAAGAAGGATCGCTCTTACCAACCTGCAAAAAAATTGGTGAATTGAAGAAAAAAGTTAAAAGAATGGTTATATTTATTAAATAAACAAATACAGAATTGAATAAAAAAGTTAAAAGAATGGTTATATATATTAAATAAACAAATACAGTAACTGTATGCAGGTATGCAGAACATCTAGGTCGAAACAGAAGTATTTTACTTCAAATAGGTCGTGTGGTATCTACTTTGACATCCTTTGTGTTATGCACTTGGTATGGCTCTTAATGGAAGTATTGTTGGATTATCTTGGATTTAGAAGAAATTTTGAGATCATTTTACGTGAATTTCGTCCACGTGATGGGAAAAAATCATAAAATTTTCTCAGAGATATTTAAAAATTGTTGCTGTTTATCTTTTTTAATAGATTCTATGAGTAACCCCTATCAAAAAGCTTCCCCCTTTAATAATAGAATATATTCTGAAGCCACAAATTTTAAGTTATTTTATCAAATTGTATACTTTGACACCATAAGAAAACACAATAATTCACATATATATTGTTAAATTTCAAAACAATTCTAGCCACTTGCAGGTTCTTAGACTGCCACCCGGCAAGGCTAAATAGAACCAAACCAGGTATATGCATAAGAAACCACACAGCTGAAAACATGATAACAGAATAAATCAGCCCCCACTTGGTTCAGTAAACCGGGACACCAACAAGAACATGCCTTATAGCAAGAGAACATTTATAATGTCAGATATTTATGTGATAATAATTAAGCTTACTAGATACAAGATTTGGCTAAATTTGAAAATCATGACATCAAGGGCAAACATTAATGCAAAATAAAATTTAACCGAGATAAATTCTCACCGTTACAAGTTTCTCAACCTTCAATTCCACCTTTTGCTTTGATCCTTGACTACCTACTATTGTACCTTGTATCCACACTGAAGCACCAGTTGATATCACGCCATTCTCCACCTGGTAAGAAGCTTTCAAATTAGAAGGATGAATTGACAAGAGTTGATACCTATCCATCTCAATCAGAAAGGGAAGTTGAACGTCCACAATTAATGGGAGAAAAAAGAAGTTAGGTCAACAGACCAAGATATTGCAATAGATGGCTACATGCAAAAGGCATGCACGCATCAATATGAAAATATGCCAGAAAACTTGTGGAATCCACCATAAAACTCCATGCATCAACCAACCAGTCACAAGTAACATGTCAAATTGATTATCAGTATGAAGATTTACCCACTGTAACAGGTTTACCATTGTCTTCAATATGGTCAACTAACTGCTCCATATGAGAAAGTTCCATTGGATATGATTTTTTATTTGTTTTTCATAGTAAATTTTAGTCTCTTGACCACCCTAAAAAGATCTTCATATAAAGGACATTTTATGTGGTTGAAATCACAATTTATGTAGAAAACAAGAGGTCAAAAGAGAAAAGATAAGTATATTCTCCAAAACTATAGAAAAGTTGCACAGTGGGTCTCAACCTAGAACACTCTTAAGGCATCTAATAATCTACACATAACTTAGAGTGCATAGTATTGCCAAAATCTCTTAGATATGCCACGCTCGTTATGGGACAGTCTTGGAGAGAAAACATATTGCTCCTAAATTCACAGATAGCATTATGCAAGCAGCACAATAAACAGAAACTTTTAATAGCAATTAACCAAATCAAACTGGCACAAGTTAAATTAATTAAAATTATAAAAAAGCAAAGAAACAAAAAGGGGTGGGGTCAATCAATCACCAAGGGACCAACAAGAAGAGCTCTCAACAGGTACTCCCTCTCGCTAATCAGCCCTAATCTTCTTTCTGATCCACGTAGAACTCGACATGAGCTACCATCAATTATGCTAGAATCACATGGTGATTATACAAAACGTGGGACATATCCTAACAGAAGAATCAAAAGGAACACCCTTTCATCAATTGATCACCTCATAGTACACAAACACTCACTTCTTAAATTGATTTGGTAACAAACTGCAAACAGTGCATTATATTTTATACATTTGAGAACTCAAAGGACCACACACAGTCATAAGAACCAAGAGTTTTAATGGAACACCACCCGGCTTCCCAAACACCTTTTTTCACGAGTCACAGCCATAGATACTTCAAAATTAAAAACATCAAATTCGTTATCTTCCGTAAGATTATAAGCATCTAGTTAAAAAAATTTGCAAATTACTTAATCCATGCAGATAAGGTGTGTAAAACACTTGGATCACAATATCGTAGCTTAGCTACGATAAGTTAGTATTGCACTACAAAGAAAAATTGTATTTGTGTAAGAAAAATCTAATCTTTATCTTGAGCAACAAGATAGTCAGTTTCTGTGGACTTCTAAAACCAGCATGTACAAGCAAGAAACAGCAACCAGGGGAACAAATCTACTGATAACGTGGCAGTCAGTTTTTTGGTTGGGAGAAAATATAGTTGAGCTTCCTCTCGCATTCTTTCTCAGAAAACAAATTTGTGTAGCGAACTGTTGGCATTTTGAAATAATTCTTGATGAACGATCAAGATCTTACAGGAGATTAACAATGTTTTTCCAACTGACAACTTCAGCTCCAGCTTTCACAAGAGATCCTTTCTTGTTAATCTACAACCCTAAGTACATATTTTGCATGAGTAAATTTTCAGGATACGGGTCAAATTACTTTCTTAAACTTAGGCAAAATCTTGTCCGAAAATTCAATGATCGAGTAAAACACGACTTTCAAAACAAAACAAAACGCTATTGAATGTCCTATATCGATGTGATCCGAAATAAAGCAGCATCACAATATTCAAGTAATACCAAAACGTCATCTCAATTTATTCCATTTAACGCATAAAACATAACCTGAACATTGATAATTTCATTAACATTTATTAGCACAATGTGTACAAGCAGAAATATCAACAAATTGTCAAACTTTTGAGAAAGATAACACTACCTGATCATACCCTTCGGTATCGTAACTCATCACGCATTGCATATTTGAAAGACACGAGCCATCATTCACCTGGTAATCAGGTCAAACCCCATTTATAAAACCAAGTAGAGAGAGAAATCGAAAAGAACCACAAATTACAAATTTGAAATGAATGTGACGTCTAACCTCGATAAATGTCACACTACTCTGAACCCTGAGTGTTCTAACCCATCCCCTGACCACAACAGTCTCCCCCAACTTATTTAAACCTTCTTCAGGTCCTGCTTTTATGTCCACAATTTTGAACTTCTTGCGAAAATCACGGATTCTCTCAAATTTCAAATTCTCCGATTTAGGGGAGGAGGAGACGGCGGAAGCAACTACAGAGCAAAATCTGCCACGGTGACGGAAGCGGGAGACGGCACTGTTGGTGGTGGAAGAGAAGAGTGTGTGAGTAAGATTGAGACTGTGAATGAAAGAGGAGAGTGTCACAGCGGAGGAACGCGAATTGAAGAGGCGGAGAGTGGAGGCCGCCGGCGATAAAGCAGCCGCCATCATTTTATATTTCACTGCGAGTGGAGCACAATCCGTTCGTGTACATGTACATTTTTCTTTATTTTATTTGAGCCAATAACCAGTTAATTGGCTAAAAAACCATAATTCATTATTTAGTCCCTGCTACAACTTTAAATTGTGGTTTTACTCCCTATTCAATAAAGAAAAACAAACAAATTAATTAATTAATTCATACACACATTAGTCATTAGTCATTACGTAACGTAACTCGTATTTTTCATTAAAAAAAATTAATATATTAATTGTTCGAATATTAATAATTTCCATCTGCAAAATAATCGTGGGTTCTCGCCATTTAAACCCGAAAATGTAATAAATTGATATATTTTTCTGTCCTAAAATTTGTCAATGGCCCCCAAGAACCTTCCGCATCAATTTTACCATGGGTTGGCGTAAGACTGACAAGCCGTCACCATACCCTCGGAACCAACACCACCCTCTAAATCAGCAAGGCCCACGGCCTGAGCAGCCATCATCGACAACAACCCTGTTCCAGCACATTTCCACATGAGAAAACCTTAACCAATTGATAACAAGAATGCTGATAAGAAACACTCATCAGTACAGTACATTAGGAGGCTCTCTCCAAATATCGAACACTGAGGCAAGAAGAGGAAGTTAAATTTTCGCTCTTGAACGAGTTTCTGCACATTAGTACTGAAATCAAACTCGTACCCAGTATCAAGAACGTGACAGGGTTCGGTGAGGGTTTTGTCAATGACGATGATGAAAGCTCTGTTGCGGAGAGCGTCATTGAGCAAGTCGAGATACGATGTGGTGGAAGGCCTTCGGGGTTGTTTGCTTTCCACCGTCTTCTTCCTCGATGACGATCCATGCGGAGTTTCCGGTGAGTGGATCCAATTTCAGCTGGAACATTGTAATACATACCCTCTGTCTGTCGATCAGGCAGTAATTTTTAATTTATAACTCTATTTCACGAGTCCTACAACTATTAGACATCTAATGAAAAGTAATTAATAATTAGTGTCTCTTTGCGTGCATTTTTGTGAAAAAATTAGGTATTAGATTAAAATTAAAACATTAAAAATGATCTTGTATAATAATTTTTATGTCGTGGATTATAATCATTTAATTATAAAATTCAAAATGTATATATAGATAAAAATAAAAAATATTTTATTATGACATGATAGATATATACTATTAAAATATATTTTTTATTAAATAAAATAATTTTTTAAAATTTAAGAAGAATGACATTTTTTGTTTATAAAAAAATATAAAATTGTATAAAAAATAGTTATTCTAAACCTCTAAACCCTTTATTTATTATTGAAATAAATATATGATTCAAACTTACCCTTTATTTATTATTATTACGATATATGATTTATATGCTTAGATGATATTAGTCATAATAGTAGTTTATATTATAAATGATTAATATTCGATGAACGCGTAACATATTTGTATAATTTGTTTTTTTAAATGAAAAAAATAAAATTAAAAAAATGTAGCGTTTTTTTTTATCATCCAGCCTTATATTTCCAGTACCTATTTCTATTTTTCATTGAGTTAACAAATTGCTATTTTTAAACAGAATAAAAAAATTATACCCAAAATTATTAGCTTGCGTAAGAACTAAGAAACAAAGTGAATATAATTATGTAAAAAGAAGCAAAATAAATCATTTGGGTTTATATTAATTAAAAGCGACGATAAGTTCGGGGTGCAGCAGAAATCGTCGTTAATAAATAAATAAATATATTAGTAAATATCAATTTACCCGACACTAAAATTCCCTTCCAATTATTAGGGTTCATATTCACGATCCATTTTTCGATTTTCTCAATTCCCATTCCCATTCCCTCGAACCATGGGCGGCCATGGTGGTTTAAACATCCTGCCTCAAAAGCGGTGGAACGTTTACAACTACGAGAATCGAGAGAAAGTCCGGCGCGACGAGGAAGCCGCTGCCAGGGAAGAGCAGCTTAAGCGCGAGCAAAGCCGGAAACGTGATGCTGATTTGCGGCTGGAGAAGCTCCGCCAAGCCCGCGGCTTATCCAACTCATCTGATCAAGTTGACAGAGATAAGCCAGCTTCCAACCCGACCGAAATCCCTACGGAGCTCCCTAAAGAACCGGAGTCTGATTCAAGGCACATTAATTTGTTTGAAGGGATTCGGATTTTCGACCCGATTAAACCTGGTGATGGGAAACGTGAAGTAAAAAAGGGCAAATTTTGGAGGGATAGTGATAATAGCAGTAACAAGAAGGCCAAGAAGGTTGAGGAAGCGAGGGCGGTTGGTCCGGAGGATGAGAAATACAGGATGGGGTATGGGGTTGCAGGGAAAGGTGTAAAATTACCGTGGTATATGGAGAAGAGAGCCATCGATGAGAACAATCTCGATGATGAAGAGGACTTTGAAGATGATTCGACATCGAAGGAGAGGGGAAAGGGTAATGGTGGGAAGAAGAGTTTGCAAGAGTTGAGGGAGGAGAGGTTGAAGAGAGAGAGGACGGAGAAGGAGAGGGAGAAGGCATTGATTGTAGAGAAGTCAAGGAGAGAGAGAGGGTTTTCTTCCAGAAAGAGGAGCTAATTTGCTTGTAATGTAAAGTGTTCCGAAATTGAATATGTATGGAATGTTGGTTATTTTTTATTAATGATGATGAAACTACTCTTAAATTTGAAACTCTTTATCAGGAAACATGTCTTGGATTCAATGTGCAGAACCTTGGTGAAATGAGCGCCATCCATTTCAATGCTATTTCATTTCATTAGGTTTAATCCCACTTGTTTAGAGGATCCTATCTGTTCTTCAAGGCAGTATTGTTATCACATGCAGCTTTTTTGGTAATTCACTTCATTTTTGTGTGTGTGGGCATGATCTTCCTTTTTCGTGGTATAGACTGGATCATGATTGTTGAAAACCCGCGTGCTTCCTGTGTCAAGACTCGGTGAGGTTCAGCTGTGGCCGCTTGACATAAGCCACGGCTCTGCCATTCAATGAAGTGTCCCTTAAATGCGAAGCCCCAATTTTGATGCTATGTAAAGGCTCTAATTGCTTTTAGAACATGCCCTGAATTTAGAGAAACCCGAGTTTTTGTTTTTGTTGTTGTTCAATAATAGATATTTGGTAATCTATGTGAAATTTTGTTTGAACATCTAGATTTTATCATACTTATCCTTGGGGGGAGTTGGTTTCACTTTAATAAGACTCCTCACTTTGTGATTCGTGCTGAGCATTGAGTCTTGAGCTTCTAATGATTGGATCAGCTTCGCCCCTCTTGCAAGTATATCGTTGATTAATATCTCATCTGTTTCTTCAATTTTACATTATTTTGAAGGCGGAATTTGAGCTTTGGTTTATTGTGCATTTCTCTGGACTTTATAAGATATATAAAATATCGTGTTTTTTCACATGCCTACTTTATCGAAGAAATAAACTCTTGTAATCTGTAAAAGTTCAGTCCTTGGACATGCATGTTACTATATCATCTAGAGTAAGTTTTCTCTTGTACTTATTCCCTGCTGCTAACATGCATAGAGGGAGTGCTTGGAATCATAAATGTCATATCGTGCATGTTTTGGGGTATGTATCATTAGAAGTAAGCGTATAAGAAGAATCTCGAGTGCATTGGGTATCAAAGACAAGTCTTGTGTTATAAAAGTACAAGTGAACGACTGACGGTGCCTGAAGATGTGCTTTGACGTGGGGGCTTACACTCCCTATCAAGGCAACTACGGCCGCCTTCCAACCAGGATCATGGTGGGTCTCATGGTGGTGTATGAGCCGTCATCTATGCATTCCCATAGCCACCTCAATCCAACACCTGTAAGAAAATCAGAGGGTCGAGGCTAAAATATATATAACTCATACAAGACAATGAATGGCAAAAGACGCATGCAGTCATATGCATAAGGTAACAAATGACAGCATCTGGCTCAATTTTTCAAATGTAAAATGCATAATGGCATGTGGCAAAACGCATCCTAGCAATAAAATCATGCAATCGTGACACAAATATCAAGTCCTAGCTTGATTATGCAACTCATATACTAAACTCAGCGGTCATTTAATACTCAAACAATTTGTCTTGTACAAAATATAAACTAATACCTTATCTTTAGCTGGTAACAATGCTAGCTAGCAAAACTCTTTAGTTGGTAACATCGCTGCAGCATCGAGGGTTAGAAGTAGGCAAAGTTTTGGTTGACAGGTGTCGAATGGGCCGAATCCGCGAAGCAGTCCATCATCCAGCCTGGTGAAAGCCCAAGAGCAGCCCGAGCCACTAATTATCAAGCTAGCCCAGCTTAACAAGTCCATTCATCAATCGTTAGTTACGAGAAAGCCAAGTATCTGACCATAAAGTCAAAGTCACGAGAATTAGCCATTGTTAACGTTGTTGGGGTCAACTTCATCCATAAAAATTAACTATCAAATGCGTCATGCGTGACACCTTTTTACAACCCAAACCCTTTAATTTAATTATTGAGAGAAACGTATGGCTGCGCATCCACCAAAAAGTCTTCTGTCCCTTGGTTAAGTTGATTTGATTTCTTATCAGATCTACTCGATGTAAAAATAACCCATTTCTGGTAGTAAAAATTTTAATCCCCATTTCTTGTAGTAAAAAAATTCGATTTTGATCAGGTTGAACTCGAGTTAATTTGATTTATTTTTAAATAATAAAATAACGACTTTCATTATGTGAAAGAGCTAATAAATTACGTACATGAAGACCTTATCTACATTAGGGTCGTGGAAAATAATCTGGACATTAAAAGAAACCTTGTCAATGTCAGAAAAGCGACACAAGTTCTGTGGGGCGGAGTAGAGCTCCATTACAAGTGACTTGATGTGGAACTTTATGAAATGGCGCTCCAAGGAAAGAGCCCTAGACACATATTTCAGAACTTTCGGACATACAAGTTTTCAGAACATTGAAAGATTGACTATAAGAGGCTGTTTGAGGGACAACCCATCAAAATGGCCAGGCCTGCTCTTGGCTGCTAATTCAATGTGTCGAGTGTGCCAAACCCTTTTGCTGACTACTATGTTGGATTAAGCATGCATGAGTGAGAGTAGTGTTGAAATAAATATCCTCTCAGGAAGTTCTCATATGTCAAGATGCTGACATTACGTCGCTTGATCTGGTTGCCTAAGTGTGCCGTAAAAGAGTGACACCAAATCTTAACGAATAATACCGTCTCTGATAGGGACATGACCGACGGTAAGAAAATGACAAGACTGATCTCTAAGGGATATGTAGATAGACACACACCTCCTCGGACTCATGGACCTAACAGCCTGACCTATTAACAACTAAGTAGGTGCACTATGCGCTGCCACATGATATAAGAAAATAAAGTTGCGTCTTGGCTAACAACTATAGTTTTTGGCTTGGTGATAAGCATTTGATCCTAGCATGCTGGTCACAAATTGAATGAGTGCAGCGAAGCGATGTTCGAAAGACTTACCGCCATGATCACTGACATAATAAGGCCTGGTCTAACGAACCTGCAACATGCCATATCGATAAAATGCCACCAGAGCAGCATCGAAGAAAGAGAGGAAATCGTCCACTTGGGTATTCTTCTTCTTGGTAAATCAGAAAAAATCTTAGAAATTCTTAGTTGCCAGCCATTGCCAAGTTCAGACCCAGAACAATTGGCTTGCATCAACGAATGGCGTTCATTAAGCCAAGAGAAAGATCCTCTGATTTGTGATTCCTCTATTACAAGTAATGACTCAAAATTCAGTACTTCACCAGAATTATACATGCGTATCGTGTAAAAAAAGTAATAATAATAGGAGTGTTGAGGCTATTTATGTGTTGCATTATTTTAGGAGCTAGGCATATCTTGTTTAGCTCTTCCATAGAAATATACATGCAACTCGTACACGACGACGAGTGCCTAAGCCCTTTGTTAGATTAGTTACTTCCACCGGACCATTATTTGTCACATGTGATCCCGTGGGAGTTCGTTATTTATTGATCTCTTCTCAGTTCGTTCTAATTTATTCCATTGAGATACCAAGGTGTTGGGGATATATTTTTCAAGTGGGATCCTATTATGATAGTGTTTGGAGTAGCTTTTAATAAACACTTCTTAGATTTTAACTAAGTGAAAGCGCTATGAAATGTTTGTGAATGTCAACTTCCGCAATTTTTAACCAAAAGCTAAAAACAAGATTGTTCTTAATTTTTATAAATATCTTAAGAAATTTTGTAAAACCATAAATTTTATTTATACACCTGTTTTTTATAAGAGTTTCAAATGAAACTTATAAAATTCCAATCATATTTTATTATATGCATTATTTTTAAAAATATTTAGCATTTTTTTGTAATTTGAATTTCGAGATTTTTATAAAAAACTTATTTATGTGCATTTATACAAATTTTTTCATGTGCTTTTTTTATTAATCTTATTTAAATTTTCAAGCATTCATGTTACAAAAAAATAAATTACTTTTCATATAAAATATTCAAAAAATCATAATAATTATATAAATACTTTATCAATGGTGTGAGTACCAAAATTTAGATAATTTAAAAGATATATGATGTATAAATTAAGGATATTATTATAATTTTAATAAAAATTAAGTTTTGAAACAATTTTTCTTTAAACATTCAAATTTTAGCTTATATTAACTTTAAATTTTTATTTCTAAAAACTTCCTATTTTTACTTCTCAAGACACCCACTTCAAAATAATATATAAAAGAATCACATTAAAAATAAACAAAACAGTCTCTATTTAAGCTCAGATGTCATAAAGTAAGATTGCTTTAACTATAAATGTTTGGTTGATTTAGTTTTCTTCTCATTATGCTAATGTTTAAAGTCGTTATCTTTATCGCAAAGAGGGTTATGCAAAAGCCCGAAAATTTATTTATAACTAGTACACCGACAATTATTTTTTATAATTCATTTGATTTATATTTAAATGATGATCAAAATATAATTATAAGAAATAATGAGGGACTACATTGTAATTTTGATATATAAATTAAAAAATAAATTGAAAAATAAAAGAATAAAAAATGACATCAATAAGAATTGAACATATAACCTAAACCCCAAAAAATAATGACTCTATTCGCTGAACTACATATAACTTGCATTAAAGTTTTAACATTTTATTAATATATATAATTATTAAAATAGACCATGACACCATAGTTACTCGAAATATCTCAAACTTAATAAAATAAAATAGTATAGATAATAATATTTGAAACTTATCTATTCTGTATATTTGTGTTTCCATTAAATAAAATGTAATTTATAATTCATTAAAATGTTAGATTTATTTAATAAAACCTGATCTTGATTCATGTCTTTGTATTGAGAAACTAAATGTGATTTTTTTGAAAAATAACATTTATATATGGCATGCACACCACAGATAAGAAGATGTCACTTAATTCAAAACCGATTGTATCAACTAGGCAAATATTTGTGTGAGACGGTCTCACGTACGAGTCGTATTTTGTTAGACAGATCTCTTATTTGGGTCATACATGAAAAAGTATTAATTGTTATGCTAAGAGTATTAATTTTTATTGTGAATATCTGTAGGATTGACATGTCTCACAGATAAAGATTCGTGAAACCGTCTTAAAAAAAACTTATTATATATCAATTAATACCATACCACATTTAATAGGTTACGCTTTCTAGGAATTTTGTCTTTTCAGTTATTCTACCGTATTTTGGATTTTTAGTAGGTGACGTTTTTAATGAATCTGTTTTGGTTAATTTATAAAGCCATGATTATGGTATTTTTCTAAATAATCATATAAAAAAATATATCTTACAACAAATAAAATATTAAGTTAAATATTCGGACTTTAAAAATCGAACTCCTATAAAATTAGATCTTTTTACACTTTTCCCGAGCAAATTCATAATTTTTAAAAAAATTCTCCAAAACCACTCTTATTGTTTTATCAATTTGTACATGTAAAATCGTTACAACATCAAATATTTGTTAACCATGGGTTTTAATTCTGTCATATATTAATTAAAATATATTATAAATAATTAAATCTTATAAGTTGGGAGAATGTTTTCAGCTTAATTTAAATAAAAATTAATAATAATTTTTCTAAAAAAATTATTATAAATAATTCATTATTTATAAAATATTTTTTAATATATACAATTTTAGTAATAATTGTTTTCCAAGTTTGTTTAATTAGATTGTATTGTACAAATAAAAATATAAAGTAAAATATATAATTTAATAGTATTTCCATTCCTTTACACACGTGGGTATATCTATTTCTATTTTTATGTAAAGAGGGGTCGTACAAATGATCTTTTGGTATGTTTAATTTTAAATTATAAAAAAATCACAAAATATTTAAATAAAAAAAAACATATGGAATTAAAATAAAATATTTCAAAAAATAAATATTATATTATATGTTCATAAGGCATAATATTTGTATATTAAATTACATCAAAAAAATACATACAATTTTATTATTAATTTTGTGACATAAATATTTTATTTAAGTTATATATAAAAATATTTTTAATCATCATAAATATTATGGAAGAAGGTCCGTAAAAAAGATTTAGATCATTTATTTTGTTGAAAACACAGCATTCAACAGCACAAAATAATGTGCATTTTTTACACGAGATGATCACTCATGATCATCTCGTATAATCTGATAATTTTTTAAATTTATCTCATATGATATGATGTCGATCATCCTGTGTAAAAAATATATAAAATCAAATGCTGTATTTTCAGTAAAAAGCCAAAATCTGTTATTAGATACGCCTTCAGCTGCCACTCCCTTTACTCTCCTCAACCGTCATCTTTCAAAGAGTAAAAGGTTCTTCCTTTTCTGATCACTGCTATTGTGTAAGTTTAATTTTCTTGAAGAGCCATTTGAACTCCGAATTCGCTAAATTTTTGTGCTATTTTTTATTTATTTCTTTTATTTTAATCTGAACTTCTTTCTTTGCTTTAAAAAAAAAACTCCGAATTTGTGCTACTTTTGATCGGTTTCTTTTATTTTACTCTAAAATTCTTTCTTTGGTTTTTTTTTTCGTTCCTTCCGAATCATATATTTATATTTAACTGGTTATTTGTAGATGAAAACTCTGAATTTGTGCTATTTTTGATCGGTTTCTTTTATTTTACTCTAAAATTCTTTCTTTGGTTTTTTTTTCGTTCCTTCCGAATCATATATTTATATTTAACTGGTTATTTGTAGATGGGTTGCTGGAATTTAGCTGAAGGGTTTTCTAGTGTCTGTTTATTTGTCTCTATTTTTTTCACCGTTAATCTCGAAGAGTTGTACACTACTTAATTTTTTTTTTTATGAAACTTATTTTTCTTCATTATATGTTGAATTTAAGAATGTGAATTCTAAAACTTTGATCAGTAAAATTCGGGTGGAATGGCAAAGGGTTCATTCAGGGAAGAGCATGACCTCGGTTTGTGCTTTAATTTAGTCTCTTCAACTTTGTAATTGAATTTCCCATTCTTTTATTGCATAATTAATTTCCAACTCAATTATTTTTCAGCGAAAAGACGTGCTGAAGCTGCTAGAATCAGGGAGAAATACCCAGATAGAATTCCGGTGCGAATTTAGTCAAATTTTTCGAAATGTGGATAATTATAATTTCGGTTGCTTGCTTGTTTGGAACTTTGGATCAAAATTTTTATCCGTGGTTATGTTATAGTTCTCCACTAATCTGAGCATGTTTTGAACCTTAATCAAGGTTTCAAATCTATAGGACTGAGTTCTAAGCTTCAAGGGTGAAGGGTTTTCCTCGGTCAATATATTTTCGGGTTTCCTTGGCTTCGAGGCATATGAAAAGATAAATTTACCGTCGATATACTATCAAATGATTGGTGAACTGATAAGTCGATCATTAACATTGCATAAGTGTTGGAAACAAATTTGTATTGGTGAAGTGTATCTGCAGTCAATATTTGGAATCAAGACTAAAATATAATTCAATCGATGAGGATTCCTCCGCAGGGGTGGGGACTGTTCAAGTTGTATTTTTACATGGGTGAAGTGTACCTTGGTTTATTATAAATTTGAAACATCGTAGGTTCTGATATCTTACATATGGTGATGTTTCAAAATTTTTGGAGTTTGTTTTCAAGATTCTGAAAAATCCAGCGCCATTAAACGACCTACGAAGCTGCAGAATTTTAAATATTTCATCCATGACTTGTGTTTTTATGATGTAGGTAATTGTTGAGAAGGCAGAAAACAGTAGTATCCCCAATATTGACAAGAAAAAGTTAGTATCGGCTCTACCTTTTGCAATTACAACTTAAATATGATGCTGTTTTTTACTCGGGTTTCTCGACTTAAAACGGTGATGAGTTGTACCTGGAGTTGTTGGAAATAAAATAGTTCACCTAAAAGGAGAACCCTGTTGAGTAGTAAAATGGCTTCGTTTTACCCAATCATGTTTGCCTTCCCCCCAAAATTGCTGTCGTTTTGTTTTGCCCCCTATGCGAACTTCCTGACTTCTTCGATGAGCTTATAGATGTGTGTTTTGGAAGGCACTAGGATTGATGTAATTCATGACATTATCAATCAACCATCCATTTTATTTTTGGTAGCTCATTATTCATTTGTATTTGTCTGACTTCTAGTTTCATGCAAGGATAGAACTTGATGGGCTTAGTGAATATATTGTGCATACCAATTAATTCATTTCCTCTAGTTTCCTGATTCTCTAGTTCATTTCAAACTTGTAAACCTGTTTTGCTTAGAATTTAGACAATTACAGGTATCTAGTGCCGGTTGACTTAACTGTTGGACAGTTTGTCTATGTGATACGCAAGAGGATCAAACTGAGTGCCGAAAAAGCAATTTTCATATTTATGGACAATGTGTTGCCGCCAACAGGTAGTGCTTTATTTAAAATACACACATATTCGTATACACACGCACACATTTGGCTGTTGGCAATTGCAATTTGACATGAATGGTTGTGATTGCTCAAGTCCATTACTGGTATCATGCTGCTTGCTTTTTTCTTGTTCAGGCGCTCTAATGTCGACTGTGTATGAGGCAAAGCAGGATGAAGATGGTTTCCTTTATGTAACCTACAGCGGAGAGAACACATTTGGGAACCCGATTCTACCATAGCTGCACTTGATTACATCAGGCTTTGATTTCTTTTACTATACCTGCTTCTATTATATATGTGGTGATAATCTTGTTCCCGTGCTTATCATATCTAGTGAGGATATTTGGGTAAATTACGTATATATATAGTTTCCAAGTCTCGAAGACCATGAACGATGACTGTCTTTCCTAATATTCTTAATATGGATATGCTATGCTGTTCTCTCTTTCTTAATTGATGCGTGTGCTTTCACACACAAAAATTGTTTTAATTCTCGACAAGGGACTATTGGACTTCCCACTGCTATGTGATAGGAAGGCCCCTTGCCTTATTTTAAACACGTCTGGTACCTGATATTAATTCATCGTTGAAAGCACATGAAAGAAACGTTTGTGTTCGACCTACCTTCGGGCATTGCCCTAACTGTATATCTAAGGACACTCACATTTATTCTTACATGTGAGGTTCATTATTTTTTACGTGGACCTCATAAGTGAGGACGAAATAATAGGCTGAAAAAGATGACCATAATAATTTGTAGGTCCTAACGATGGGGACCAAAAAATAGTCACTTCTTTGGTTTGAAACATGTTAATTGTAAATGGAGTCGCATTGTTTTGTCCGGGGCGGTAGGAAGTATTTTAGGTATTGAAAACTCCAAAAACCGTAGAAAGTGGAAACAGTTTCACCTTACAAATAGAGGATTATACAATATATCGTACTGAATATTCTTATCGCTCTCAAAAACTTAGAAAATGAAAAAATTGAATTAACATAGACTAGTAAAAATAAAACTCCAGCGTATCAATCCATCAATCCCGTCGCTACGACCACTCTAAGGATCAATCTTAAGTTTGTGAAATGACCAAAGATCGTAGAGATGGAAGAGATCTTGGTTTGACGAAGAACGATCAAGTTCAAAACACCGCTAGGTGAAGGGAACCTAGTAACAGACGGTGTTGTTTTCCGTGGAAACAAACAAGGTTGCACTGTCATTAATTAAAGAGGTAACAGATGCAATTCTCAACTCCTGCTGCAGTTGACAAACAAATGGCTTTACAAAGTCAATGAATTGTGAAGTCCTGATCCCCCAACTTAAGATCAATTTCCCCACCTCCCAACCAGAAGGAATTTGGTTCGAGCTTCACAATTGCTTCATCCAAAATCACCCGACCATATTTCAGTCAGTTCACCCCACATTAGGTACAGTAAAACATGATATTGTTTAGAGACATGCATACTATTATAATCACATCAAAGCAATAATTGATAATTCCCAGGTTCATGAGTATAAATTTAGCCACAAAATTCAAGGAACAGTAAATGGTACCATAAACAGTAAACTTGCAATGTTCAGCAATATATATAAACGTCATTTGTCTAAGTACGATTATTACATCAAAAGGTTATAGATACACACAAATCATTTAATTATGTTCAACCACATAAAGAAAGTTGATATCACAGCACAGACACCAAAGTGACATGATTAATGCGGTCACAAAATCCATTAACCACGTTAAAGCAAAATTGACCACTTTCACATGCTTGTCAAAAATGTTGAATTCCATTCAAGAAGAACAAAAATGCTACTTACCGGTATATCGGTTTTCATGCCAACGCAGGTCACTCCGTTGCGTTCATAACCAGTCAACATTGAGGATGTTGCTTCTGGAGCAAGCCTCACTGCAAAAGTTTGAATATTATCATATTTCAAAAAATGATCGGTAAAATAACCTCAAGACCTTTTTTTTGGTGCATACAACTTTGAAGTGGTCAAATCAGAAAAAATAGACATACGCATCTATATGTCATGTCGCAGCTCAACTAGATTTTGATATCTTCGCAATAAAAACTAATTTCTAGGGGCACATAAATGAACGAGATATTGCATGAGCTTGTAGATGATCTAGAATAGGTCAAGCAAAATTATTTCCCAAGCTTTATGTAATCTACTCACAATATCTCAAGACAGCTCTTAAGAATTTTTCCTCAGCAATTAGGCCTATTTGTTTTCTCTGCCAGTCATCCCGTTTAGGTGTAACTTACCTCATACAACTACATATCGTTTAAAAACAAGTATTACTAGCAAGAATCGAGGGGTAAAACATAGGCCAATCAATTCAGATAAGTCTCAACGGTTAAAATCGATTTCTTGACATGAGATGAGTTCCACAAAGTTGACAATGAAGACAAATTCATATTTTTTGGCTGTGTGAATGATGCCGGGCAGAAAATGAGGATAAAAGAAAATAATCTCACAATAAAGCAGAAAATGAAACTAATGCATTGACATTATATGAACTCCACAAACCTCTACAAAAACATAACTTTCATGGACAGTTATCAAAGCATACGCACAGATACAAGACTAACACACAATTTTTTGCCATAAAATCTCTATGCCACACCATTTTCTCCTCCCATTCCACACACACAAAAAAGAAAAAAAGTGAATCCAAACGTGCAATGACATAGCAATTTGAAACACCATCAATTCAAACGCTGCAACTTGTTAACTTACTATTGATTTTCTTTTTTGATATCTTGCCATCGTTGAGTGTGTACAAAAAGTTCTTGACAGTCTCAGCATTAAATCGAGCAGTATACTGCAACACATGAGATTATGTGAAACACAAATGAGCCATAAATCACGAGTTTTGTTGTTCATAACATGCGATTGATCTCATAAGAAATCAAGTACACTAAATAACTTTTGTCACCTGAACAACGACCACATAATACTTGGAATAATTCCGATCACTACAATCAGTAACATTTGAAGGGGCTTGAGTATTTACCTGTTCAACACAAAGCTAAATAAATGTTACTTCACGTATCTGTTTTATTTTAAAAAAATAAACAAAGGGAATGCACGAAAAGCAAGTACCAAAACAATGCTCTTGCAAAGATGATGAATGGAGGCGGCAGAGAGGACATCTCGGCGGGCTTCGAGATGCCAGGAGTAGTAATCAGAGGGGACGCGTTTGAATTCGAAGTCTCAAACCCCGTTGGCGCAGAGTATGGTGGAGGCGGCCTTCGGTGGTGACACCGGCAGCGGCATTGGCAGCGCCAGAGGGGCCGGTGGCTGGGGAGAGTGAGAGAGATCGGGAGAAGTGTTGGGGCAAATGAGAGCGTTCGAGGTCCGATATCCGGTGGAGGATCTGGGTTTGGATACTCTCTAGCTCCGCCAGAGCCTCCATTCAGGTCAACGGCCGAGTTTACTGTTTTGTGCAAAATAATAAAATTAATGATTCTGCTGTCAACGAAAGTTACAGTGTAGATGAGTCTGTGTTGTTTTACAGCAAAAAAAAGTATAGAAATTTATGGTAGAAAGCAACAAAAGAATGTATTTGGAATGCTTCATTTCATTATTCATTGCAATACTCTTTATATAGAGTTAAAACAAACAAAACAGAAACCCAAAATATCTTCCTAATATCAATTCAAAATAATTCAAAAGATTATTTCCTAAAGACTTGGTCAATTGACCAATTATTTAGCAAAAAACGTAACACTAAGGCATATTTCCAACACTCCTCCTTGCCTTAGTAGCTGCATAGACCTAATTTGTTTCTCAACATTTCAAATCTAGCTTTTGGTAGAGCTTTGGTTAAAATATCTGCAACTTGATCTTCATTCTTGCAATAACACAATTTGACTTCATCATTCTTTTGTACTTCTCTTAAATGAAACAACTTGATCTTGAAGTGCTTGGTTTTGCCATGAAAAACAGGATCTTTTGAAATTGCAATTGCAGCTTGGTTATCTACATGAATCTGTGTTGCTTCATTTTGTTCCATGTGTAAGTCTGCAAGTATTTTTCTTATCCAAATTCCTTGATTTATTGCAGCATTGGCTGCTACATATTCTGCCTCTGCTGTACTTTGAGCTATCACATCTTGCTTCCTTGAACACCACGAAAAAAAACCTGATCCAAAGCTGAAACAAAAACCTGTTGTACTTCTCATATCAACAAGAGAAACTGCCCAATCACTATCAGAAAAACCATGAAGCTTAAAAAACTGACAGTAAGAATATTTGATGCCATAATTTGTTGTGCCCTTGATATATCTTACAATCCTTTTGGCAGCTTGAAAATGCACTTCACTAGCACAATTCATGAACCTCGAAAGTAAGCTTACAGCAAACATTATTTCTGACCTAGTGGCTGTAAGATACATCAAGCAACCAATCAAGCTTCTATATTTGCTTTCATCAACTCTTTCTGCTCCATCATCTTTGCTAAATTTTTCCTTCTCATTCATTGGTGTGCTGGTGCTTTTGCAATCTTCCATGTGAAATTTTTTGAGTATTTCCCTTGCATACTTCTTTTGATTTATGAAGACTCCATCATGATCTTGCTTCACCTCCATACCCAAAAAATAGGACATTAGACCAAGATCTGTCATCTCGAATACTTTGAGCATTTCAACTTTAAGTTCTTTGATTACTTCCTCGTTGTTTCCTGTAACAAGAAGATCATCAACATAAATAGAAACTATAATTAAGTCAGCATTTGTCCCTTTTACATATAATGTAGCTTCACTTGGACTTTTAACAAATCCAAGACTTTGAAGATGTTCATTAATCCTATTGTACCAGGCCCTGGGGGCCTGCTTAAGACCATATAAGGCCTTTTTTAACAAGTAGACCTTCTCCTCCTGTCCCTTGACTTGGAATCCTTCAGGTTGCTCTACGTAAATCTCCTCTTGAAGATAACCATTTAAAAATGCAGATTTTACATCCAACTGATAAATCTTCCATCTTTTTTGTGCAGCCAAAGCAAGCAACATTCTAATTGTATCTAAGCGTGCCACTGGTGCAAAAGTTTCTGAGAAATCTACTCCAAACACTTGACTATATCCCTTGACCACAAGTCTGACTTTGTATTTATTCACAGAACCATCTGGATTAAGTTTGGTCCTGTAGACCCATTTGACTCCAATGATCTTTCTGTGTTGAGGTTTATCCACCAACTCCCACGTGTCATTTTTTTCAATCATTTTGAGCTCCTCTTTCATTGCTTCAATCCACTTTGTCATCCTTCTCTGCTTCTTTATATTCTGCAGGCTCAAAAATAGCAAAACATTACTTCGTTCATAAATATCAGATAAGGATCTTGTACCTCGAGCTGGAACATCATCTATGTCATCATCAAAATACTGTGATGGTTCTTCCAATGGCTTCTTCACAGACTCCTCCCAGTTCCATTGTTTATCCTCCATAAATTTGACATCTCTGCTCACAAGAATTTTTTCATTTTGTGGTTGGAAAATTCTATAAGCCTTTGAAGAATCACTGTATCCAATAAAAACTCCTGGTTCAGCCTTTTTATCAAGTTTGTCTCTTTTTACCTGTGGCACATAAGAAAAACAAAGACTACCAAAAATCTTTAGATTCTGTAACTTTGGCTTATAACCAAACCAAGCTTCAAATGGAGTTTTTTCTTGCAAAACTCTTGTAGGCAGCCTATTCAGCAAAAAAACAGCAGTGTTTGCAGCTTCTGCCCACAACCTTTTTGGCAATTCCTTCTCATGCAGCAAACACCTTGTCATTTCCATTATACTTCGATTTTTTCTCTCACTTACACCATTCTGTTGTGGGGTGTAAGGAGTTGTGAGTTGGTGTTCAATGCCATCTTCCTCGCAGAACTTTTCAAATATGTTATTTGTATATTCTTTCCCATTATCGGACCTTATTTTCTGCATCCTGCAACCACTTTGATTTTCCACAAATGCTTTATATTTCCAAAATATACTAGCAACTTCAGATTTGATTTTTAGGAAGTAAATCCAGCAAAATCTGGTATGATCATCAATAAATATAATGTAATACTTACTACCATTTAAAGATGGCATTTTAAGAGGTCCTCCAACATCTGTGTGTACAAGTTGCAGCTTGTGTGTTGATTTCCATGTTATTTGAGGAAATGGTTTTCTAGCTTGCTTGCCATATTGACATGACACACAATCAGATAGCTTGTCTTCCAGCAAAGGAACACCTTTCACCAAGTTATGTTTCTGCATATATAGAAGTCCATCGTGGTGGAAATGTCCAAGCCTTTTGTGCCATAATTCTGCATTGCTTTCTGTAATTGAAAATGCTATTTGCTCCTCCTCCAAGAGATTTAAAGCAAAGCTTTTTGCTTTCATTTTCACCTTGAACACATCTCTACCTTTTGCATCTTTGATCAAACATCATTTGTCTTCAAATATAACTTTGAAGCCTTTTTCGATTAACTGGCCAACACTAAGCAAATTTTGATCAATATTAGGCACATATAGAACATCAGTAATGAATTTCAAACCTGTTAGACTTTCTATAGCCACAGTTCATTTCCCTTTGACTGGAAGAAATTCACCATTTCCAATTTTTACTTTGGAAGTAATTGTTTTATCAAGCTCTTTGAAGAGCTCTCGGTCACTAGTCATGTGATTTGTGCAACCACTGTCGATCAACCAGGAATCGTTAGAATAGCTACTTGATGAGAAGCATGTTGCAACAAAGAGTTGCTCCTCTTCATGTTGCTCAGTAGAAGCCTTTGCCTCTTCAGATTGTTGGGACTTGCAAACCCTCTCCATGTGTCCCATAATACCACATTTTCTGCACTTGACATCAGGCCTCCACCAACACCTCCTTTGAGGATGGTTTGTTTTTTTTGGAATATGGGCATGTTGGATAGGTCCAATCTTTGTTTTTGCCATCTTTACCTCCTCCTAAACTTTCTGCCTTTGCTTGAAGAGCACCCTCCATTAATTCTTCTCTTCTCATCATTCTCCTTTGCTCTTGAGCTTGTAATGCATTCACCAATTCTACCAAGGAAATGCTTGACAGATCTTTAGATTCTTCTAACGAAGAAATTTTGGACTCGTATTTTTCAGGCAGAGATACGAGAATTTTTTGCACAATTCGTTCATCAGAAAAGTCCTTACCAAGCAGCCTCACCTTATTTACTATACCCAGCAACTTGTTGGAGTATTCTTTGATGGTTTCTGTCTCCTTCATTTTCAGCATTTCAAACTCCCTGATTAGATTGAGTACTTGCATATTTTTGGTTCTTTCATTTCCTTGGTACTCCTTTTTGAGGTAATCCCAAATATTCTTTGCTGACTCCAAGCTCATTATTCTTGTAAAGATAGTGCTCGAAATAGCAGAAAATAGGCAGGCTTTAGCTTTGGACTTCTTAGTCTTCCTCTCTTTGTGGATCTTAAGCTGAGTCATCGTAGGATTTTCTGGCAGTGGTTGTACATCATAGTCTTCCTCTATAGCTTCCCAAAGATCTAATGCTTCCAGATATGTTGTCATCTTAATAGCCCAGACTTGATAGTTATCGCCATCAAAAATTGGTGGTGCTATATGAGAGAAACTTGTTTCGGTTTCCATTCTTGAATCTGGGTTATGTGTTTGGATTCACTCCACTCAAAAGGTCCCTCAAGAAGAGAGCTCTGATACCATTTTGTTGTTTTACAGCAAAAAAAAGAGTATAGAAGTTTATGGTAGAAAGCAACAAAAGAATGTATTTGGAATGCTTCATTTTATTATTCATTGCAATACTCTTTGTATAGAGTTAAAACAAACAAAACAGAAACCGAAAATATCTTCCTAATATCAATTCAAAATAATTCAAAAGATTATTTCCTAAAGACTTGGTCAATTGACCAATTATTTAGCAAAAAACGTAACTAAGGCATATTTCCAACAGTCTGTTATACCGAGTTTACTCGGTATGGTTTTCCTTCACAAAAATCGAATATAGTAAGTATGAAATTGGAATTATATTCTGTCACATTGTTAAATTTCTGTCATTTGGTTGAAATTATTTCACTCACAAATCACAAAAAATACAACCATGAATATGGAGGTTGTAAAGTGCGCAACTTTCTTGATCACGATACTTTTTTGTACATCTATACAGATTCACAAAATCAAGAATGAACAAAATAAAACGAAGAAACAACTTGTTGAAGTTTCTATATATCTCTAATCCTCTACATTTTCGTTATGGATTTTCAGGGTTGTGGGTGAAACACAGCCTGGTTTCGTGGAAGTGTAAAACTATGTTGTTCTTGGTGTTGATTTGGGCTGTCGGGTGTGGCGATCATGGCGTCTCCATGGGCCTCCATCCCCATATATTGTTGCACAACAAGCACCGAATATGTGGCTGCAAAGTCAGATGAAGCCAATAGATCTCCAATGGCACCAAGTTCGGGGCACTCGCTCCAGTCCGTAAGTCCAGCTGTCACCGAGGATGCCATGCCCTGTCCTCTACCTACTATAAACAAATCATGGATCGTGTCTATTGATCTTATCGCTGCTACGGTTTCTTCTCCGTGATTCACCACTTTCTCAGTGTAGGCCACTGAGGAATCATTCGTAGTTCTTGCCCGGAACTCGTTTATATAGTCCTCGTCTAGCTGTTTTTCTCTATCGTTATCGGTCACCACCGTCAAGATTTGGCGGCCACTTTGATTAGGTCGGCGTTCCTGAGTTGATTCCATTGTGCTCTCTCCAGGAAGGAAACGCATTATGGTAAGACTGATCCTGGGATGTTCACACATCCTCCATGCATATGCTAATGCTTCTCGGTCATCTGCTCCACCGAAGAATAGTACTGCTACATGGTGGCCTACTTGATTTGCAGCCAATCTTGTTGATCCATTGAGCCCTCTGTCCACAAGGATTCCAACCGAGCAAGGGTCATTGGCTAATACATTTTGGTTAATTGTTTGAAATGCTGGATTGGTTGCTTCCATTCCTCCATCCACTGTTTGTTGCTTATGGAAAGGAACTATGATTAAGGCGACTCTCTTGTCCTCTGAGACGCTGCAAATGTCTTCGTGCATGGTTGAGTAAGGGGATATGGCGGTGAGGGTGTTGACGGAGATGAAACCGGCCTGTTGCTCAAAGTTTTCAAATGCGTTGATGATGTGATCAGATTGAGCTTGCGTACGGTTGAGGGCTGGGTGTCCTGATTTTCTAGTGTTGTGCACTATAAGCATGGCTGACGCACGGCCCGTGAGCTCGACAAGGTGCAGAACGTATACTCCAATGGGGGATTTCTTGGTAGGATGAGAAGCTTCAAGGAGGTTGATGACTGTTGGTACATTTCTTGGAGAGTGAACGCACACGAGGACACGAAACTCACCATCCCGTTTCGTTCTCTGAATAGTTCTCCTTTTGTAGGGTATGAATTTCCTAGCCGGCCTGTAGATCTTGATGACGATTGGTGCGATTATAGAAGTCATAACCACTGCTGCAACTACCATGACAGCAAAAGACTGATCATCCAAGACCTGCATTATGGTAAAAACATCACAGAAATCATCAAGTATTTTTACGTAAAATTTGAGCTAATCATATGATGATATTAGCTGCCGATCTCATACCTTTTGGTCTTTGCCGACGTTAAGAACTATAATCTCTACAAGCCCTTTTGTGTTCATCAGAAAACCTAGAGTAAGCCCTTCGTAGAAAGGCATCTTGTAATAAAGAGAGACGAGAAGCGTTCCGCGATTTTACCGGCGCATGCAAGAACAATTATAAGGGCTAAAATGGCCCATGTTTTCACTCCCGTTATCAAAGTAATATCCGTTTTGAGACCGCTAATGGCGAAGAAAAAGAGGCAGCAGCAGCCCCGAGACGAAGTCTTCAAGCTTTTCTATGAGGGTTACACCAAGAGGTCCATTGGGTACCACTAAGCCAAAAACAAAAGCTCCAAAAACAGAATGTGTTCCAATAGCATCTGTGATGAAGCCGGATATCATAACCCCGGTGAGTATGAGGCAGATGTAGAATTCACTGATGGATTCTCCTTCGGGGGTCCTTCGTATCAACCATGAAATGAGCGGACGTATCACATAAATACAGAAAACAATGAAGGCGACGCTTGACAGTATCACCCAAACTGAAGCCAAAGACATTGCCTCATTCTCAGCCATGGCAATGGCAAATGCTAAGAGAATCCATGCAAACATGTCATTAATCAGAGCCGCAGACATGGCTATTCTTCCAATGTCCGTGTTGAGAAGTTTAAGCTCTGCTAATATACGTGCAAGCACAGGGAAAGCGGTGACAGAAAGCGAAACTCCAAGGAAGAGCACGAAAGTGCTCATCTTTAGGATATGTGTGTCTGAATGCAGAATCGTAGCGAAAGAAAGCCCAACAAGAAACGGTAAAACCATGCCCGCAACTGCAATGAATAAAGCTTTTTTGCCACTCCGCCGAATCACAGCAATGTCCATTTCTACTCCAACAAGAAAAAGGAAATAGAGAAGGCCTACATTTGCCGTAGTTTCAAGAACCATCACACTCCTTAAAGGAAAAATCGTGTTTGCGAATCGGGTGCTTTGTCCTAGTAGAGATGGACCCAATATCACACCTCCCTGCGGCAATTCGAAATACAACGATATAATACTGTTAGAAATAGAAGATATCAAGTCCCCTAGTCCTAGTCTTACTATCTGCACTTTACTTCATATGGCAAATTATTCCTATAATATACGTTTCTTTTTTCACATTTCATTGTACTGTGGAACTCTTATTAGGAGTTCGTTACGCACATTGGCAATTAATCAGTCGATTTTCAATTCAACAAAAATAACCATTCACATCAATGAAATCGAGTAAACTTGAGGCAAATGACAAAGGATAAAATAGCTAGACTTACAAGAATCTCTGAAATGACACGAGGCTGGCGAAACGGTTTCAAGGCGAAAACAAGAATACGAGTTACAACTACGACGAGCGCCAACTGCAATATGAAGAGTGGCAAAGAATAATCCAAAGGGTGATCGCCTTGCCAAATCCCGTTGGTGGTTATCATGGTCGGAGCATAGCATACTATCGTATCCTCCGTTTTGTTGGCGGGGTTCGCCACCGGATATTCCGACGACATTCTCCCAAATTTGTATTAAAAAAAATGCACCCTCCTCCTCCACCTCCTCTTCTGGCCCGGCCTTATATGATATACATATAGCGATCTAACCTTGTATGAATATATATATATACGCGTGTTCGTCACCGAAAACGAATACTTGCTAGATATTTATTTCACGTTAATGTATTGTCTGAACTAGTGCATCATCACTCCATGAAGATGAAGATTTTAGATTAATAAAAGAAGAAAAATGAAACAGAAACTGAAGGAACATCATTAAGCTGCATGCATCTTTTGGTGTTGATGTGGCTTGAAAAATGTTAGGTTCATTTGGGTGGTGGACCGATTAATGAGGGTACTATTTCTCGTGCGGTCAATACTTTTGTTGACAAAATTAATTTAGGATTATGCTTCTTGCAATCAGAGACGTAATCAGAAATTATTTTGATCATGTGCTAAATGACACAGATGGGAACAAACCTGACCTTTGAGCCAACGAAGGTTGTGGGGGAACAACAGTCTTTGCGTGAAATTTCCAACGAGACTAGCAGCTTTCATATTCTTGTTTCCACGGCTGAAAAAACCCTCAAGAATGGGCTAAAAATTGGGCTAACATTTTTTAATAAATTAAAAATATAAGGCTAAATTTTTTTTTAAAAAACAAGCACAATCAATATTACTAATTAAGCCCAAAATTGTAGTCTTGGCTGGAGTCCACCCCGGCCTTTGGGTTGGCTCCGTCACTGCTTGCAATGTACCATAACGATTTTCAAGTTAGTATTCGGCTAAAAATACGCCCACATACGCTTGCGATTCGATGCGCTTTCAGCGTTCTTAATATTTGAGGAAAACGAATATGATTTTTAAATCAGCATTTTTTGTGCATAATAACCTTTTAAAAAATAAAATATACTTTGTTCATTTGTCATTTTCAAATACTGTTATGAATTAAGTTAATGAAAACTTAATCATATTCTTCCAATATATTTTTGGGTCAAATAGGGATTGGATATCAACAAGTTGAGTTCACAAAGACCCGAGACTAAAAACTAAAATAATGATTAAAAAATGTTAAATCTATATTTTATAAAAGTAAAATTTAAAGTATATTTATCATTTGGATAAATATACTTTAAATTTTATGTATAACTCAACCGATCAAACTAAGTGTTTTTTTTTTTATGTATAATTTTTATTGGATTCATACCATATAAAAATCTATTTCCTCATTATGGCTTATGACCCAATTTAATAATTTGGCCTGGCCCAAGCCCAATCCGATCATCCCGTTTTCCGCAAGCCGAAATACCTGGACGGATGCTCGGAGGTTTCCGGACCACGCGGAGGTGTTGGGAGTATTTGAAAGATTTCGCGGATGAGTTTCTCGAAAAATCAAACCAATTTACGTGTTCTGATTCGGACATACCTTTTGGTTGGTTGTTTGACTTATTTCTATCGTAACAAAAGGCTCTAATAATAAGAACCAAAATTATAATTATCCACCGAAGCCTGGATTTTCGGGAAATTTTTTGCGAAAAGACAGACAGACGCTCAAAGCTCAACGAAAGAGCCTCAAGTTAGAGGCTAACCTACTCAGATTTCAAACGTAAGATCTCCACATGTTTCAGAGCAAATTTTGACTATTTCTAGTTAAGAGAGGATAAAATTATTTCCAAAATCACACATTTTGGTGTCCAGAATGTGCTTTTTATTGCAACCCCCGGCATATAAATCATAGAACACTTTATTTGAGAAAGCAATTCCAAACCATTAATGCAGAATTCTATAAACTTCGGCAATGTTTGGTTTGAAAGATTAGGTGAGTTTATGGTTTTTTAACCCACCTAAGTCCATGTTTGTTAGAATTTTTATTTAACCAAGTCGATCTCTCTTATGAATGATTAGGTTATATAAATGTGATAAAATAATAATTCCTCATCCAGATTATTTATCACACTCTTAATTCATCTTATTTTTCCAATTTTACCCTTCTACTAAATCCAAACTCATCACCACTTCCGCCTACCGACCGCCGACTGACCACCCTCCGCCGGCTATCACACCGCCGGCCAACGGCCACCGCAAAAGTGGAAGGACAATTTTGTTAATTCATCAAAAATTATTAATTATCACATTATTAACAATCATACCAAACATAATATTATTTTATCATTATATATTATATTTCTACTTCAATCATTCTTTTTATCATTTTTCTCTTAATTATTTAATAATTTTATCCTCCAACCAAACATAGCCTTGAGACATTGCTATCAAAAATACATAGCTCATCCAAAAAAGTTTTTCACAGTAGCGAAAGAAAATTCCTTATAATTAACCAACAGTTTTAGAATGACAAATTAAAGAAACTACCAAAAACCTAAAACACGTGACATAAGCATTAGTCACATAAATGGAAATAACTTCCAAGACATACTAAAAAGTTAACATGTATCATTGGAAGATGGATCTACTGCTCCTCTCGAATTTCTATGCATCATCTTGTTGCGCCGTTATTTTGACGAGGGATTCGAGGAAATATTGAACCTGCATGTAGTTTCAAGTGCTTGCCATCAAAATTTTGATCCATAATGACGCTCGGATATTAATTTTACGAGGGAACAAAGAGACAAATTTAGCATATTTCATGAGACAACATACTTTTTTGGTATGAGATTTGGACATAAGATCAGATGATTTTTTCGATTACCTAAACTTACGAGAATTGTTTAGTCAAGATACTGATCTAAAATCTCACCTCTGAAGTGTCTCTCAGAGAGAAGAAAGCGTTGCTTTCTTTGGGGACAACAGACACAAGAATCCCGTATCCTCGATATTCCTTCCTCAGTACCTAAGAAGCCAATCACAGAATTAAATTGGTCTCGAATCTGATCAATTTTAAACGTCAAATATGGAATATCCTCAAAACCATTGTCTGTTTACGGAGTTACCTTGAAAGCATCTTCATCGGTTCTGTCATCTCCGATATATATTGGAAGCACGTCTCTATGACTACTAAATCCTGTAAGAATTTTGTAAAGTAAATTTACAATCTTTTATCAATTTCGTTATATCTCACTTTGAAGTGTTGCCGATGCGCGTGTTACCGACCTAACGATTTCAGAAGAAATTCGACTGCTTTTCCCTTATCCCACTCGATCACCGGACGAACCTCTAATACCTATCAAAGCAGAGAAGAAAAATTAAAATTAAAAAATGAAAAAAAAAAACATGCCAAGAGAATTTCTCTTTAGAAACAAAGAATCAGTGAAGGGGTGGTGAATCAAGGGGGGCCAAGTTAACGAATTTTGCAGGTAAGATTTACATTTCAAAAAATTGTAGAAGATTACGACATAAAATACCTTCCGTCCATGTGTTAGTCTTAATCGAGGATGTTCCTTCAAAACGTCATGAACATACTGTGCAATTACTGGCCAACTCTGCAAGGTCAAACACAAGACAAAACATTTTAATACGAGACAAGTCTAACAATTCGCAGACTGATAAAATTCTATAACATTAAGAAAGTGGTTCAAACCAATGCTTACATTTTCATCTACGTTACGATAATGTACAGAGACACAAAATTTATGGTTCTCCACTTTTGAACCTTTAATGTCTTTAGTAATCTCAACAAGGGTAGTAAAAACCTGGAAAATAGACAGGTGAAAAATGGTCGGAATATTGATATTTTTTAATATCACATTGTTAATCAGACAAAGCACAAATATACCTCATTGATCATGGGTAAAAATTCACTAGCGGGCTGGAATAGATTTACCTCCTTGCCCTGTAGAACGTGTAAATCAAGATGTATAGGTAGTCTGTCATAGAACGAGGGGAAAACGAGAAGTGAGTTGGAGTGAGGGCTATCATATTCAAACCTCCATATCAACACCCTTGACACAGTTTAAATCGTCTCCAGACACTGTGTCTTTGGCTGGGAACATGATGTCCATGCCATGACTACCGGCATAGTAGAGTTCTGTAAGTCCTACTAATTCATAAACCTGAAAAAATATTTGAATTAGGGTCATTTCTTGAATCAATAGCTGCACTAGTATGAAACATATATAGGACTAAAAATTATCAACTGCTAGTACATAGTAATTTCTGAATAACCTTATCGCGGCTTCTTCCACTGATGATGGCTGTGGGAAAATGATTTCCGACATTTTTTACCGCAAGACGCATCTGAAAATATGATTGTTTTAATTGATATAAGAAAATAAACAGAAATTCATTAAGATAACGTTTCAAAGCAGATAACTTCTTACTTCGGCAGACATAAAAGCTTGATCAGGGTCGTCCACAATGGGGGAAAGAGTTCCATCATAGTCCAAGAATAGCACTAATTTCCTATTCCTAGCAACATCCATTATTAGTTGGAAGGAGTTGAGAGCCGATGGATATCTAATCTGCCAGAAGAAAAGGACGGGTTAAACTGCAACAATAAAGTTTCCGAAACGATAAATAATCGCTACATAATTAAATTTTAGAAGAATAAGAAACAAAACCATCCAAGACAGATAAGCAATATCAGGTTCATCTGATAAACTGTTGAAATCCTTGACAGCCTTTTTGCGAGGAGGGGATGAAGCTATCATTGCATCGAGCCAGCCGTTGGATTGAACATCATCTAGCTTTCCGGGCTTTTTTCTTGCAACTGCAGAGATACTAGATGAGAATGATGGCAAGAGACTGGAAGGGATCCCCAGCCTTGATTTGTTTACTGGTGTAGGATCCGCAAGAACAGGAGACGCTTTTGACGACTGCAAATCCATCAGATTTCTATATACTTCCAAATGGAGTTGGCACAAAATGAGTTCTGATTACTCTTTTATCCTATTGTTTTATCAATGAAAAACCACCTCTTCAATGTCTTTTTGTCACTGATGCAAGGCGAGTGGGAGGAGAAGTCCATATAGGAGTTAAAGCAACAACACGTTTAAACGAGGAAGACAGTCATTTTTCTTAAAGAACTTATACAAGATTGGTGTAACGTGGCTGGAACACCTTTTCCTGAAATCTGAACCGCTGCTACTTATCAGTGATATTTCCGAATAAAAATGGAACCAATTAACACAAAACTGACCGCAAAGCACAAGCAATCGAAAACACAAACAACATATAAAACTTGACGACGTACTATCATGCTAATTAAGATTTTCTTTTAGATCAATAAATTTTTTAGATTCAGACAAGTTGTGGAAAGTATTTAAGGCAGATGATCTTCCCCAAAAGAGCGTGTACATCACATTTCACCCTGAATCTATAAATTTTAACCATATCTTACTCGTTTCAAATTCGAAAGAACAAATGTGAACAATATATTTATAGAAAGAACCAAAAACCATATATAGAATAGTAAAATGGATGATACATACAAGTTTCTGTCGAAAGCTAGCTAACGTTAAGCCAAAGAGACTAAAAAAACAAAGAATTTGGATTGGAAAAGTAGTGAAATATATGCTTGCAGAAAATATTCAAAAAGTTTTGTGCTTGCTACTGATCGCTGCAAGCTCATAATGCGTTTTTGAGTTTTGCTAAGTCTCCCTTAATTTATAGACAAGAAAAGCATTTTATGAGATAATATGTTTACGTAACCTTAACGAACAAAACAAAGTTTGCCGAGCCCGAAAGTAGTTGAAAGAAAATGTAAGAGCAAACTTCACACATGATACAAGAAATGCTTGCATCAGTACCTCCTTGGTCACAAAAATGACGGAATAGGCTTGACTATAATACTGCTTACATTATGTCCTTATTAATTTTCTATCAACGTTCAAAATTTTCTAACAAAAGAACAAAGGAAACGTAAGTGAAAGAAACTCTTATTTTCCTGAGAGATTCTTATCACGGTTTTTTTAGTCTGATCACAATAATGATAAAAAAAATTGCCATTTTGCTTCTCAGAGTATTTAATATTTAAGAGGTGGAAGTTGGAACCTTCCAAAACATGTGATAACAAACACAATTTTAGGAAGAGAGAGTATACATATGTATGCCTTCACTTTCTCCTTAGACGGCATAATAGAAATCCCTTTGTCAATAACATGAATCATTTTAACCGTTTTCATTAATGTGCATTTCTTACAAACTTGCATAAGATACCACAAAAGGATAAAATTTTCAGTAACTCCGGCGATCTGTAAATCGACTTCCAGAATATTAAATGACTTTGGCGGAGCAAATATCAAATCTAATATATGTGATTTAATTATCTAAAATATTTTTGTCCACATTATTTCCCCTAAGCTAATATGAACCTCTTCCCATGTATGATTTTATGTTTCTATAAAAGCCAATCACCGTGAAATAAAAAATTTCCATGACTATGCACAGTGATGGTTCTCACTCCTTTTTCCACATTCATATGTTAGAGAAAAACATTAAGAGCCTATGACGACGAAACTTCGAACATATAGGAAAAACAAACGAAGAAAATTTAAATACAGCTAAAGTTTGATCAAATTCAATACAGATTAATAAATAGCAAAAAATTAACAGTCCACGTCATATGCCACCCACCCCAGGCATAAAAAATTATTAAGAAAGAAAGGAAGAAACCCAAATTAAACATGTTCCTTCAAGAAAAATCCAGGCACATTGGACACATCGAAACGGCGATTTAAATCGCAAAGAGCACAGAGAAATATATATTGGATGCCAAAGACAAACTAATCAAATAACTCGATTAATCGATCTTTTTTTCTCGTGGGGAACCACGGAAAAAGAGAATGAAAATGACACATAATCAAATATGTTTCCAATACCAAACCAAGAAAAACTGATTAAGACATCTAATCAGATAATTAACCGACAAAATATGTATAAGAACCAAACAGTGGCTCTTGAAAAGTAGCTTTTCAAGACCAGGTTTTCGATTCTGCAAATGATCCAATGGGCCCGGAGTACACAGCCTCACGCAGAAAGGCAGTAAAATAATCGGCGAAACCAGATCGATTCAACCATTCTGGTGAAAACCCAGAAAAAAAAAAGCGAATTTGACCAATTTATGATGCATGATTCAACATGAAACAAATCCAAACGGGACAAAAGCAGATCCCATTGGAACGTTTATCACATATAGGACTCCATTTTTTTTCTTTTCGTTAATGACTGAATCCAAGGAAACCCATGCCGAAACTGCATAAATAAAAGATCAAAAAAACTCACACCCGAAAATACCCCGAAAAAATATCACAACAGCTTATTCTAAACCTAAAGAGACGCCAAAAATCGAAAGATTCCATCAGAAAAAGAAAAGAAAAATGAAGAAAAAGAGAGAGAGGAGAAAATGTTGTACCTGTGAAAGAAAAACAAGGGCTGGCTGGCTGGCCTTGAAGAAACCCTAGAAACTGTTAAGAAAAATTAATATTGCAACAGAAAACTGAAAGAGCAACGGAGAGGGAGAGAAGGGAAATATGAAAGGGGGAAAGGCGAAGAATTTATAGAATTGGATGGCCGAGAAAAAAGACGTGCAAAACAAGGCAACACCTTCCTTCCGGTCCTTGAGTTGGGAAACAATTCAATAAACTATTCTTGATTTATAATTATTTCCCGTGATAACAATGTTTCCTTTATTTTTTATTACATAAAATATATTATATTCACCCTTTCAAAACAAAAATTATATTTATATTCCCACTACTTTTCCTACAATATAATATTCACCTTGCCAAAATTTTCAATTTCCAACCATTCCAAAATCATTTTTTCAAAATTTCTTTATTATGGATGGCTTAAAATATTATGCGAACTATACAACTTTATTTTATACTATAAATTTTTTAAAAATAAAAATTACAATAAATTTTTTTAAATTTGTAACAAACATATAATTACTATATCTCATGTTTGTGTCCTATATATATATATATATACACACACACACATATATCTGTGTGTGTGTGCTCTCACCTATATTTTTTTACTTTGGTTTTTGAGGGTGATAGTTTTTTTATTTGAAAGGGAAATTTTTTTTTTTAAACAAAACAAAATTTGCAAAATCTTAAATACCACTAAAAATAGTTAATAAGATGTTAACTTTTTTAAGCTCTCGGATATTACGTTCTGCTCCAATATAATTGCATCGTAATTAAGAACTGAAATAAAACTTTTTATTTACGTAAAACAACAATAATAAAAATAAATTTTAAAAAAATCTTTGTTGGAACCCTTTTTTTTTAATCAAGAAAAGGCCAATTAGAATACTTTACACACAATCCCAAGAGTATTGTACCAGAAACTCAGAGACAGCAGGAATACAATGCAGAGTCAAAATCATATATTTGCTACTTTTGGACATAGAAATACACAAAATCAATTAGAAGATTTTTCCCCAATGTTTATGTATGTAAAGCCGTAGATTAAAATCTAACACTCTTTCCTCTAAAAATAAAGGATGTCATTATCATCAAATCAAGACACTTTTAACTTTTCGTGAATGTTTCAAGAACCAAAGGAAATGAGGACTTTTCAAACTTTCATTATTCAAATAACTCTCGCACCCATTGGAGATTGTCACTCACACAAGTAATCTAGAATTAAGTACTCGTTCAATTAGTCAAACTTTATTATTACCATCTTTTTTTTTTGTAACGGGAAAGTCGCAGCCGTTACTCGTAGATCATTATTATCACATATGTTTTTGCGTTCTTTATGAACTAAACTCTTTATTGGAAAATCATATACGTAATTGGACATGGAATTCTATACCTTGTTATTTATTGTTCGTTTAATTTGGTTCAAAATTTGACTCGTCTCAAAGAGTTATAATACAATTGACTGCCAAACTTTGGGTATTATTTGTTGAATTATCGAGACAAATTTGAACCAAACGCGCCATAAAATGTATTATGATAATCATTTTAATATTTATGCATATTTTCATAACAACAAGTTGATAATTAATTTACAAATTTACGCTCTCCGAGGTATTTGGTATCAACATCAAACAACAAGACTATGAATTAAATTGGTAAGCTCGAAGTTAGCTCACAGCCTCACTCGTATATTGTAACATGTTCAATCGCGTGAGGATGTTAACAAGACGAATTTATGTTGATAATTTTATCTCATGGTTCAACGAGAGTTTGATGAAGTTACAAAAGTGATGTTGATATATATAAAAACAAAATAAAATAAATTTACGTGAATAAAATTTAAACACATAATTTTAAAAAATATAATAAAAAATAACACATGTCATTTAAATAAAAAAAACACAAATAATTAAAAAAATACATAATTAATTATTATTCACCACCGTTAATTTATATTTTTTAATTTTTTCATTTTTATATATTAATGATCATCGTCGGTCAGATTAATGTTTTATTTTATTTATAAAAAAAAATAAAAAAAGTGGGTGAGCACGTCACCGCGCAGAAGAAATCCGCATGAGGCGCGCCTGGATTATCACACGAGGAGTTATGCTTTCCTCGCCCATTGGATATGGCCTGAAACTCAAGTACAATGTATGACACGTGCTAAGAACTGACGTGGAGTCAATAAAAATATATATATATATATTTCTTTGTTTACTGTTTCCCCACGTTGGGAAAAATATATTATAATTTTGAATTCCTGATTAGTTATTTTCCCCTTAATAACTAAATTGTCTTACTCATCGACCTCCCAATTTTTATAACCTTTTGTTTTCAGTTTTCACCTACTTTAGAAAATTAAATAATTATTTATCTTAAATGTGAGAAACTTAATATTCAAATTCAATTTTTATTTATATAAAATTTTGAAAATAAAATGATATTAGAAAAATTATATAGAAAAAATGAAGAGAAATCATGTATTGTTGGGAAGTTATATATTTAAAATATGTTATTATTATGTTCACTCATTAAAATGATCAAAGTGAGCTTTTAAGAGGTTCATGCATTAATAAATAATAATAATACTATGATGTTAGTGAATCACTCATGAAATCAACGAAGTCAAAAATTTTATTATCTTTATTTATTATCCATTAATATTATTTAATAACAATAAATTTAATATAATAAAATAATCGAATTTGTTATGTACAAAAAAAAAAAAATTCCTCAGAACAATACCCATTAAATTTTTTGAGCTTTTTCGGGAAAAAAAATACTTGTAAAAGTTCAAATCTCTGTTAACTTATAGGCAAGAGCATGGTCCTAAGTCACAGTTTCCTACCTTAGTCGGCCACCAAATTATTATAATATGCTCTAAAGTAGTTCGAGATCTTCTTTTCATTCATCTTGACAGAAGGCGAAATTTTCAACCCGGGTTTTTTTTAGTTGAAAGTATGCTTCCAAAATATGTATCCAAACCTTTAATTTATACCAAAAACATCAAATTTGAGAGTTCCTCGGGTTAGAGACTTCCACTTTATCTCTTACCGGCCTCGTAGATTTTATTCATAAAGATAGTGTCTTCATCCATTCAATGCATGACACATGTGCTAAATAATGGATGAATGACCATGATTTATTTACTCAACACGTGTTATACATAAGGCGGATAAAAATATTATCTATGTGAGTGATTTGAACAAAACAACCCTTATCAAATATCAAATTTGTTGCGTTTACAATTTTCAATGCAGCCACCTGGGATACATGTATATATATTGTCACGTTCGGTTGGACAATACGACGACGTTGACATGCGAGACAGACATTGCGTTACTTATGTGAGTTGGGGGTGAGTAATCAAGGATCAAGATCTTCTGCTGTGGGTTCTCCACAGCAGAGGGTGCAATACACTTTAAAAAAAATATTTTTTTAAAAAATTGATATTTTTATATTTTAAATATTTCAAAATCAAAATTATATTTTATATTTTAAAATATGTGATTAATAATTTAATTTAAAGTTACAATTTTATTTTGGTTATAAATATATATTGTGGGGGTAAAATGACGTCTCTCTTATTACTTTTTCTTTTATAATTTTTTCAACTCTTTTTTTAAAAATATGTTAATAAAAATTTAATTTTTTTGTTACAAATATGTGACTCCGAACGAACAAGAAAAAACGAATATATAATAAAATTTTAACTTCTAAAAAAAATAAAATTGAATGTACTGTCGTTATTAATTTTTTTTTGACGAATATATGTGATTCCGAACGAACAAGACTAAATGAATATTTTTGTTACAAATGTGTGATTAATAAAATTTTAACTTCTAAATAAAAATTAACAAGATAAAAAAAGGAGAAATAGTTTTTTTTAAATATAATATACAAAAAAATTAAATGTACCATCGTTTTTTCTTGTTTGTTCGGAATCACATATTTGTAACCAAAAAATTAAATTTTTATTAACATTTTTTTAAAAAAAAAGAGTTGAAAAATTAAAAGAAAAAGTAATAAGAGAGACGTTATTTTACCCCCACAATATATATTTATAACCAAAAATAAAATTGCAACTTTAAATTAGATTATTAATCACATATTTTAATATAAAAAATTATAATTTTGATTTTGAAATAATAAAAATATAAAAATATCAATTTTTTTTAAAAATAATTTTTTTTAAGAGTGCATAGCACCCTCTGCTGTGGAGAAAACACAGCAGAGGATCTTGATCCGAGTAATCAATTACCCACATTTAGAAAATAATAATAATAATAATAATTGGAACATAGAAAGAAGGATAATATACATAAAAGCTATTATAAACTTAAACTTCAAATATCAGCAACTCAAAATATGATAAAATGTATTTCCTGAGATTGAATCATTGGGAACGATTCATGTGGTCAGATTCCAACGATTTTTTCCTTTTCAAATCGCGATGATGAAGTATATTTGAATCTGAAAACGAGAAAAAACTAGTATTTGTATCGTTTATTTGTATGCATTTTCACGCTTGTTGGTTGGTGTTTTATTATCTAGTTTGGTAACTTATCTATTTCTCAAGATTGAAGTACTCATCCGTTTCTAATCTGCCCTGAGAATTATGTTTAGTATATTCTGTATTTGGATGATGGGTTCAAGTTGGATGTGTCAATGGAAAAATCATGTCTGGTTTGTTGTTTCTATGCGCTAATTAAGTTCGAAGATGATTTGCAATAACAGACTTGTATAAAAAGGTTTTTAAAAGAATAGATTTTGTGACATGAAAATATATGGAGCGTAAATGTGAAATAAAGCCTAATTTTTAAGGGAAAAAAAAATAAAATCATATTTACATGTAATGCAACACATTGCACCACAAGTTTTTTGGATGTCTATTTATTTTTAAAAGAATTTGTATAAGTCTTCATTGCAAATCATGCTACAATCTTTAGTGCCAAAAATCCAACAAGACCTTTGCAAGAATAGGCATTGTACAAATATTTTCTTTAATAAACATTATTTCACCTTTACACATAATACATCACATTGCACCACATGTTTGTTCGATCATGATGTCTATTTTTTAAAAATAAATTGTACATGCATTTTATTGCAAATAATCCAAATTGAATTTGGAGGAATATTGTGATGCCAGGCTAAGAGGGCGGTGAGTTATTGTTGATGGCGTGGGATTGCACGGAGATAAAGATTAACTTTTGATAGGTTTCTAGGTGAAAGAAACATGAATGAACTAATCTCACACAAAAATGACAGATTTTAAGAGTGTGCAATTGTAAGATTGTACATTTTAGGAGTACTTAAAGAATTAGATTTATTATATCAATAATGTGTATTTTTTTGAGTGTGCTTGAGTTGAGTCAATTTTCATATAGATACATCCAAAAAGTTCTATAACATAATTATGCCGGAAAAACATGATATTTCTTGACATAAACAAGCTGAAATTAGGGGTGATCAAATTTTTTTTATTAACCGCTTGAACCGAATTGCACCGCACCGTTTTTCATAATATTTTATAAAAAACAAGATTAAAAATATTAATCATAAACCGCACCACATACGTGATTCGGTTATTTTTTTGCCAAGATCAGCACCAAACCGCATCGCCTAAACTGCTTGCCATAATATTAGGCCTAGAATTATAATAATTTGTAAACAACATATTCAAATAAAGAAGTTATCATTCATTATATCTCAACTATCTTCAAAATTATTATTCTTACAAATAAAACTTATCTTTTCTTAATATTATTTCTTTTGCTACAATATTTTGTTTGAATTTTGAAAGTGAAAAAAGAGTGAATGTGTTGTGTTGTTAAATTGTTAACTTAGTTTTGAATCTTTATTATTGTTTTATCTATTTTGATCTTTATATGCTTTGAACTATATTTTATATTTGAAGACAATATATTGTTGTTGTTTTCAAATAAATTAGAATATATATTTTAATATTTTCATTAAATAAACCGTCAACCGACCGCAACTGCTCAAAATTGTAAGGCTAATTTTTCATGTAAAACCGCAATTAATTTTCAAATTACTAACCGACTGCATATGGCAATTCGGTTTGAAATTTTTTAAAAAAACCGCAAAATTGCACCGTGATCATCCCTAACTGGAATGACCATTTTGGGACAATAGAGAATATGAGGAATAATACAAATATTATTTACAGAAATCCAATTTCGAGGACCTTGGTATAAAAGTAACTATTACCCTTTCTAAATCTGCTCTCCCCATCTCAGATAAAATCCTCTCACTCCCACTTCGGTATTTCCCATTTCTCAGTAACAAATTGAAAATGTCAGCAACTTTGCAATCTACGCCGTCCTCTGCTCTACTGTCGTCTTCCTCTCTCAAGGTACATATCGCAAACTGACATGCTTCCATGTCTGATTCCTGCATGCAAACTTCAATTTCAGGTGCTTGATTGTCAAAGGGGTGTGTATTCTGTAGTGAACGTCAAAAATTTTGTTGTTTGACCGTGTTCTATTTTATCGATCGGAACAGGGGAGGGAACTCCGATTAGCTGCTCAGCCGGTAAAACGAAATCTCAATTTGAAGCCCCTGAGTGCTTTTCCTTTGATTCGAGCTTCTATTAACTTCTCTTCGACTCTTGACACTGGTAAAATTCCAGTATCTGATTTGCATTTAGTCTGATTTTACACATTTTTTGTTGCAATTTAGATCGTTGAGTTGTTTTTTCTATTGCTAATAGGGTTGAGCACTGAGTTGGATGCAGTGACTAGTTTCAGTGAGATCGTTCCTGATACAGTCGTTTTCGATGATTTCGAGAGGTTAGATTTCTGAGTATTTCTTTAAATATAGAATTTCTTGATGTTTGAGACTTTCTTTGGGATTGTGTCCCTCCAACGGATATGATTTTGAATTTGTTCATCTGAACGAGGTGCTGATTTGAAAGCGATATTGCCGTAGGTTTCCTCCAACTGCTGCCACTGTCAGCTCCTCGTTACTTTTGGGCATTTGTAGCCTTCCTGACACGAAGTTTAGGGTAATTATATCGTTTATATTTATTATTACTTTTCTATGAAACAGACAGACTTGAAGCATATTTTCTAGTAGTAGTGTATGAGCAACTGTTTCTATGACGCGTGCTGGTATTCGATTAGATTAAAACTGTAGACACTTGCAGAAGTGTATGTTGGTAAGATATTAATTTTTTTTTGAAGAGTGATATGAAAAGGCTTTTGATACAGAGTAAGTAAATTCCGCTTGCACACACATTCCTATGATGTTTTTTCATTTTTGTTGTCATATTTCCAGAGTGCGGTCGACTCTGCATTGGCAGATCCACATTGTTATGCCTTAGGAAAGTCCGAAGATCGCATGTCTTGCTTCTTTAACAAGGTACTCTATAACTTGGAATCTTGTTAAGTGATATGCTCTTGTTATCTTTAATGAAGATTTGGATGGACGATCATAAAGATTCATATCTGATAACAGGCTTTAGTAAATGTTGGGGGTGATCTTGTAAAGCTTGTGCCCGGTGGTGTTTCTACTGAAGTAGATGCTCGTCTTGCCTATGATACAAATGGAATAGTTAAAAAGGTGATTGTTCTCTTGAAAATTTCAACAGATGTGTTTATACCCCTATTTTTCTTATTTTTCGTGTAGTTAAATCATCATAATTTTTGTTGCATGATTCTACTGTGACTTTAATAGCTCATTTTATACGCTGCTATCCTCGATACATTTGTTTTTTATTCATGTGATGAGACATCATGGTCTCACTGCCTCATTTATTTACAATTGATTGTTTAGTTTCGGAGAGGGGTGAAATTTTTGTTGCTGAAATTACTTCCTACTGCCATTTGATTTGTGGCTGATACCTTTGAAGTAGTCGCCGAGTGCTGTGAATGAGTGTTCCTTCTAATTAACTTTGGGTTGATGCATTGACATGCTTTGTCTATTGATGTCCCATCGCTTTTCATCGGTTATTTTGATTTTAAATCAATTTGCAGGTACATAACCTTCTGAGACTGTATCAAGAAATTGAAGTGCCTCCAGATCGTTTGTTGTTCAAAATTCCTTCAACTTGGCAGGTTAGCGTCAGAGGTCAACATTATTGGTCAACATTATTATTTGTCTTTTGAGAAGGAGCGCAGGACTTTTGAATGAACATTTTCTTCTTGCAATTCATGCTGCTTCACTTTTGTATCTTCATCGTTTGCTTTTTGCTAGGGGATTGAAGCATCAAGGTTACTGGAGTCAGAGGGCATACAGACACATATGACTTTTGTCTACAGGTATAACATGATTTCTAACCTTATTTTATTCAAAGAATTGAAAGTCTTGGGTGAAAGATTTTGAATATTGATTGACATGGAAAAAATGGACTAAAACAGTCCTTTTATGTATTTTAGGGATCTGTATAAAAGGTTTGTATGATTGTCAGCAAAGCTTGATGCTTTTTCTGCCATTTCGTATTTGTCTTTTTCTCCTTCACCTGTTAGCTTTTTATGTGGGTTGGGGATAGGTTAAGTGAAAGCATTTGCTTTTATTGGTAATTCCTTGGACAGCGATAATGTACCGCTTTTCAAATGCCAAGAACGGCTGCAAAGTGTGTGACTTGAGATGGTATGGAGCTTCAATTACTTTGTCGTGCTTTGTCTCTTGCTTAGCTCTTACATGGTGCGAAAGTTTCCAAGAGCTAGTTGTGAGTTGGTGGTGATCTTTATTTCCTTGTTTTTGGAATTGTTTTGTGGCTTTTCTAATTAAATAATACTCTTTGTTTATGCACCAACCACGATAAGTACATTGTGCAGTACTGATCATTAAATCACTCAAGGTCGGAATTTTGATTGTATAGTTAGAGTATTCATTTGTGAAGTAAGCAAACATTAAAATTCTTATGAGAGGTCCGCAACCTTGTTTCTGGGAATATCAGCATCGTTTCCCAAGTCCCGAAGTTCAAAATTTGTTATATCGCCATATCGCTAATCTGCAGGACTGCTGTTTCAGCTCGTCTTGGTTTTTGTAGTTATAAATGATTGATTTGCCAAACTGTAAAATATTATACTCTTATTCAACACGTTCGTCTAGGAGTTTTTTCAAGGATATTCATTTCTTATGTTGTACTTTTGTGAAGTCTGCAGTATCTGTGATTAGTTACCGGTTGCCTATACGACTTACTAAATTTTCCAAGTCTTGTGCTACATTTAGATTATATAAAGGTAATAATATTCCCCACAATTGAATAAATTTATGTCTTAAAAGCCATTTAGTACTTCCCATTCGGCTTATGCTATTGAAAAAGTGTTCTGGAAGTATTCCCCTCTTTGAAATGCTGTAAATCTGGCGTCTGAAACATTTTTACCACTATCTTTGTTCTGAACCTGCAGCTTTTGTCAAGCTGCAGCTGCAGCTCAAGCTGGAGCTTCTGTTATTCAAATTTTTGTTGGTCGACTTAGGGTAATATCTTTCTCTGTAATGTGCTCATTGACAACTTTTACTGTTACAATAAAGATGTGGTCATGACCTTTTGTTAGGATTGGGCACGGAATCATGCTGGTGACCCTGAAGTAGAAGCTGCTCTTAGAAGAGGAGAAGATCCTGGGTTGGCTTTGGTCAGTTCAATGAGCTGCTACTTTCTATACGATGTTTACATATTAATGGTCTCTATATGCTATCAAGTTTGCCACATTCCAGTGGGTTGATTGTCGCAATGTCGATGACACTCATTGAACCAATGACTAGAACCTTAAGGATGCATTCACATTTGAGAAACAGAGAGCATATTCTACCCACTTTTTTTCAGCATATAATTCAAATGTTAAAGCCATGTTCTCCCTTTCGGAAACTCGATGAACGATGGAGACCTGTATTTTTTTTTCCTTAGAAAGGGAAAGTGACCAGAACAGTTGCTAATGCTTTGTGTGGTATATAATATATATCCTTTGCCATGTAGGTGACAAAAGCCTACAATTACATTCATAAATATGGACACAAATCAAAATTGATGGCAGCAGCTATTCGTAACAAGCAGGACGTCTTTAACCTTTTAGGGTATATATCATTTATATTTGCATGCCTGGTTGACGACATTATTTCTGGTTACTTGAGTTATATATTCACTTATGTTTGCATGCAGGGTTGACTACATTATTTCCCCATTAAAGATATTGCAGTCTCTAAAGGATTCTGTGACACCTCCTGATGAGAAATATTCTCTCATAAGGCGGCTATCACCACAATCAGCTGCCTCCTATAATTTTAGTGATGAAGAGGTTTGATTTATATTCTGATCTTTTATTTTCCATGTGAAGTTGCCTTAATAGAAGAGTTTTTATTCTCTCTCTTCGCTCTCTTACTCTTCTTGACTAGGGTGCAAATGAATCGAATTTGGCCAAATATTAGCTATTTTTTACTACTTAAATTCTTTTAGTCATCTCGAAGCTCCAAAAGTGAATGAATTCGGGCTCCAGTTATTCTCGACTCCATGTCGGAACTGAATTTAATTATCGAGGTCTATTAAAGAAATGCTTGAAATTTGGCTGTGAGTTCGCTAGCTCATTTAATTCTGAATATATTTATAAAAAGTAATAAATATAGTAAAAATTGTGAGTGGCTCTTGAGCTATAAAAGTGGATGAATTCAGCTCGAAAAGATATTCAAAGTTGTTCAAGTCTTTGAGTTTGAGTTTCCCTTGACCTACCTATCAAACAGTTTTACTCTTCAAATAACTTGACTCGATTTCATTCAATCCATGCTCGAATAATTTTCAGCTTGTTAAGTGGGACCAATATAGCTTCTCCTCGGCTATGAAGCCTGCGGCGGTGGAGCTTCTAGCTACTGGAATGGATGGGTATGCTAACCAATCAAGACGGGTGGAGGAATTATTTGGAAAGATATGGCCACCTCCTAATGTGTAAGGTATATCACGAGTAACGTTGTGTTGCCATAATAAACGTGTCAACGCAGCCCATAAAATAAAAGCAAGTTTGCTGATGTTGTAACACTTGATCGTACTTGTTTCCAGTTTTTTATGTTATGAGGATGCTATCACATTCAGTTATTAAAATAGACTTGTTTTGGCATTTAATCAGTGCTTCTGAGAATGAATGTTGAAACTTTTTAAAATTGTTAGCATATAGTCTATTCGAGTTTCGGCGTTCGGTGCATGACATAATGCTTAAATTTTGAAAATAATGGAATAATATATATTTTTTGGGTGAAGATGGCTGAGTTTTTGAAGAAATAGTGCTGAATAATACAATATTACATCTATAGATATTAGATTTTATAGAAATAATACTCCTTAATTAATGCTTCAATTAACGTAGTTTGCGTTTCAGCATAAAATCTTTATTTATTAACTAAATGCTTGAATTTTTAAATAATTGATCTCAACCTATGCTTTATAAATTTTGTTGATAAATTTTTTTGCAAAAAAACATACGTAAGGCAGAAAGCTGTGATCTTTGTCATTCTCAGAATTGTTGATCTAAAGGAGATTCCAAGTACTTTGACATTATATGAACTTTAAGATCGATAATGAAAAAAGCAACGTACAACAAACAAGAGATTTTGTTAATATCAGGTTCGACTGTTTCTCCACTTATAATGGGGTGAAATTTAAGTCCATGGATCATCAACAATCACATGTCAACTTCACTTCCCTTATGATGCGATGAAATTTTAGTTTTTGAATCATCAACACTCATACATCAATTTTAATTAAAATGTGAGGAGAGGAACCTGGATGATCTAACTAAAATTAGTTCGTTAAAGAATAGACTAACTTGCAATAATTTGGGCTGAGTTTATAAAATATCGAAAGCTCCAAATAACAGCCTTGCTACTAAGTAGGATTAAATAATAGGATGGTTTCTTTCTTTTTTCGGAAAAACTTATATGGTTCGAACCAAATTGGGCATAACGGCCTTTTCTTCCTTTTTCTAGTAACACACACATCTATCATGCCTGCTGTGCATGTGGTATGCAATGCCAAAATAGAGATTCTTCAAAACTTTTGCCCCATCTTCAACTTTTAATGTTACATTTCATTAAATTAATATTTAATATTTGCTTTATTGGGATGAAATAATTTAGAATTTCGACGCCAAAAAAGTTAAGTTTACTGGTTTGATCTCAACCTCCATCTATTACAATTCCCTGGTATGCACTAGCTAGATCGATAGCAGGTAAGTTCGATGCTATCTTTAGGACATTCCTCAAAAAATACATCTAAGCGTTGGTATATTATAGACCCACCTATAAGAACCAATATTCATCCCACCGAATTTTCCTAAAAAAATGCGAGAAACCTAATAATTAAGGACCAAAATTTTGCCTTTATTATGTACCATCATTCCTTCCCTCCTCTCTCTCACACTTTTTCTTTGAGGCCATGCACAAAACAAAAGCAACCATTACAATTGCCATTCTTCTAAGGTTTCCAAACATTTCAGGCATCCAAGCAAAGCAAGAAAAAGAAAAAGCTAACAACGAAAACAAAACTCTAAAGCAAAAGTTGCTGATCTAGCAGCCAAGAGCAAGCTTCATTTATTTTCTTGGCTTACTCAAAGTCGAGGGATTAATATATCAGTAACAAACATAAGTTTCAAGAGAGATCAACCCTTTTTATGTGATTCAATTTTTTCTTGTTTAATTCTCATTAGAAATGGGAACTTTAACAAGTTCTTCAATCATCCCATCAAAGCTAAAAACCTCTTCTTTCACACTGGAAAATCACTCTTTCCTTCACCACAGAAGAAGGAGAGTCAAAACGAATCAGTCCATTGTTCCAGTAAATTTCTCAATTGTTTTGAGGATATTTATAGTTTAATGGTTTTTTTATTTCTCTTTTCTTCCTCAAATATATATTTCTTTAAAAAAAATTAATTTTCTCAATTTTCAGGTTGCCAGATTAATTGGGCCAGCTATATTCGAAGCATCGAAGCTGAAAGTATTGTTTTTAGAGGTTGATGAAGAAGAGAAGCTCCCATTAAAACTTCCAAGAACTTACACACTTACACATAGTGATATCACTTCTAATCTCACTCTTACCATTTCTCATAGCATCAACAATTCCCAGGTAAATTTTTTCTTGATCAAATTACAAACTATGTGAAAACATGGTAACACATGGATCGAGTTCTGTATCAATAAAAACTGATGGTAAAAGCACTAATAATGGTCCAAAATATATTTAAAATTTAGCATCCCATCTATTTATTTAACCTGTTTATATTACCAATTATTCAAATAACAAATTTACAAAAAAAAAATATTTTGGAAAATAATTATATATACGCAACGTTGTGCACTAGATAGCTAGGATATTATCAAACATCGTTCCCTAGAGTGATTATTTTTAATCAATTCAAATGAAGAGACAAAAACACCCCATTATTCGTTTAATAAAAAGTACTAAAAAATAATTTCAGTAAATTTGCATGACACCTATAACTAGATTATATCTCGTTATCATTATCGTGCTTTTTGAATTTATTACCAGATTAGGATAGATTATATTTAGTTTTACAGTATTTAATAATTAGAATAATTATAAAAATAATTGAAAAATCTCTATGTGGTATAATAACTAAAGTGGTTAAGTGCTTTTTTGAAACGAAAAATAAGTTTGTTTGTAGTTACAAGGGTGGTACAATAAACTTCAAAGAGACGAAGTGGTGGCTGAATGGAAGAAAATTGAAGGGGAGATGTCCCTTCATGTCCATTGTCACATTAGTGGTGGCCACTTCTTGCTGGATCTTTGTGCTTACCTTAGATACTTTATTTTCTCCAAAGAACTTCCAATGGTAAGTAAATTAATCTTCAGCAAACTTCATTTGTGATTATCAGTTTGTACAATCTGTCGAAAACTATATATACGTGACTCTTCGATCGACTGTGGGTTCGGATGCTTTTGTGTTTGTTAGATTTCACAATACAAGAACAAAAAGATTCAAAGTGGCTTGTGCAAAGTTGATCTTAAAATTGTCGTTTTAATTTAGTATGCCAGTTGAAATGTTGAAGTCCTAATTTTGCTGGGAAACGTTGTGCAGGTGTTGAAGGCTTTTGTGCATGGAGACAAGAGGTTGTTCAAGAAATACCCACAACTTGAAGATGCTTTGGTTTGGGTTTACTTCCACTCCAACAGACCAAGATTCAACAAGCTGGAGTGCTGGGGCCCACTCAAGGATTGTGGGCCACGTTCCGTGGACCCTTCAAAGACAACCAACAATGTCTGACATTCCGTCCTGCTCAAGCAGGCCTTGAAAAGTGTATACGTTTCCTTCCTTCAACTAGGTTAATTAATTACTGGGACACAAAATCTGTGGTAACATTGACGATGAAACCAAAAAAAATTGACTAGTTCTTAGTATTTGGAACAGTTTGCTAGTGTATCGGATGGGGTTTTTTAGTATTGGTGATAGTTCCAATTAGATAAAATTTTATATGATCGTATCTCACCAATTTGTTATTGATTTCCATATTTCGAAAGACAACCCTAACCACCAGGCAGGGGCGGAGGTACAGCCCTTTGTATCCGGATGGTCCAAATTTTTTTAAAAAAAATTATATGTAAATTTTTGTATAATTTTAAATAAATTTGATATTAACCCGGATAAATCAATTTAAAATATTAAAGGATGTTAAAGTTTAAAATTCTAGCTCAGATAGCGCCAGATTCCTTGTTCCGCCACTGCCACCCGATACTAGTGGGTAGGTCTCATCTTTCGTTATCAGTCAAACATATTTACTGAAATACTTTTGTGTAAATTGTTTTGATTCACTTGTAAAAAAGTGAAAAACAAAATTACACAGTTTACAAGTATAAATCGAGCAATAAAAATATTTGATCAATACAAATGTAGCCTCTCATTACAAGATATCGCGCAAGGGAGATGTTATTGCTCAGCTTTAAATAACACTCCCTTAGTTTTATTCCGCTCAAAATAAATTTTAAAAAATTAAAAAATTTAAAAACTCCCCACTATGTACAAATTTATCACCATCATTCATTCAACATTGTCTAGTATTTACCAACTTTTCTTGATTGTGAGAACAATCAACTCAAACTTGCCACCACCTCGTGTAATCAGGTGGCCTTTGGTTTCTCCGAATTGCTTTTCATTCCCCATTTCAGAAAATGCGAAATGAATGGAGCAATAAAGGATAAATAATCCTGTGTTGCGATAGCATCAGGGGTTTTTCGGATCAGCGAATCCGAGTTCTTCCGAGCGATGAAGCTCCAATTTCAGTTTCAGTGTTCTGTAATATAATATTGAGGTTGGAATATTTTTGGGGAACAAATCTGGAAATAGTATAGCATACAAAACATTTAACCTCACCCATAGAAGAGTTCAGCTTTTAGGATAACATTTATTTGCCTAATTACCGAGCAAGACTATACTATAAGTATGGGGTGTGTCTTTAATCATTTTTTCATGTCATTAATGGCGTGTAGTAGCCACTGCTGAATATACATGGTTGAGGTTTATTTTCCGGTCTGGTATGTAGGACAAATTCATACAGTATAAAGAGATTCAATGCTAAAGAAGTATGCGATTATTTATCCCATTATTGGAACGAGTCAAGGACAAGGAAATATCTACAAAAAAGCTACCATATTGAGAAATAGATAAATCACCTGAGACTTGGGAGAAGGAAATACAGTCCAGAATCTGAGTGTTTCATCTCCTGCTCCAGTAACAATTGTCTGCAAAGATCACCAACATTATGGCGAAGTCAAATTAGCAATTTAAAATTATTACTGAGTGAGCACTAGAAAATCACATAAACAAAAGATGAAGGAACAGCAGTTTCACTTGCATACCTGTCCATCTGGAGAGATGGCAAGATAAAGTACCCTGTATGTATGGCCAGTCAGAGTTGCCAGCTGTATTTTGGTTCAGAAAAATGATTCAAATTATTCTAAGACTGTATAATACGTACAAACATTGAGATCCCGTATATTTCTTGCCCATCTATGGTTACCTTTGACATCGAAGGATATCTCCACACAATAATTTGATTCTGCGAGTATCCATGAGTACTCACAAGTTCATTCACATTCTTGGACCACACAAGGTTGCACACCTGCAATATTTGCATTTCAAGGCAGAAATTTAAAAAACTTCCATTTTCCGATAAAGAGAGAATTCAGTTGTTGTTCAGGAGTCTCATTCCGGAACATGCCATAAAAATGAAATACTGACATAATTCAATTGTTTAATCAAAGCCTTAGGCCACAGTTCTAATTTTTCCTTTTTGTTGGCTTTTTTTTAAGGAAATATATACATTTAGTCCCCTCATTCATTTAATCGACAAAGATTAATGAAAATTTGCGAAAAAAACCCAACACGCAAAATTGGAGTTCTTCAATCATATAATAAACTACTGACATTGCATTACTCAGAGCACATTTGTTCAACTCAAATACATGAATATTACCTGACTCCCAGTATCCACACAACTTAAGTGTGAATTTGTGGTTGTGTTCCAGAAACGAATGCATCGATCTGCAGTGCCACCTCCAGAAGCAAGAAGTCCATGAAGGTGAGGCGACCAGGCTATAGCCTTTACAGCAGCAGTGTGTTCACAATATTTTAGAATTGGCTGACTTGAGTGTTGGTTCCACACTAAAAGCTACAAAATTGTAAATCCAATCTGAATGACTCGTAGCAACAAATATTAATCTAAGCAAAATCAGAACAAAAGATACTCAAATTCAAGGAAAGTTAATTACTTACTCGATTGTCATTTCCACCAGATGCTAATTCGCGGTTGTCATAGGACCACTTCAATCCACATACCTAACACACAAATGATTGATGTTATACTAATGCAGCTAGCAATACTTGAATAAAACGGCTTCTAAAAGTAGGATTTAAATTCATAAAGACCTCTGATTTATGTCCACTTAGCTTGCTAACATAGTTGTCCTGAGCTCGTATGTCGCGCTGAAGAATACATTTGTCCCGGCTTCCTGATGATAACAGAGATGAACTCCATGCAAGGGCACCTACTCGCAACCGATGTCCTTCCATAGTTCTTATCCTCTTACAACGAGAAGCATCCCATAACTGCACGGCATAAAGTTGTAGCAGTTATCATTGGAGTGTTGAAATAAATAGTAGGCCAAACAACAACTGGTTTTGGCTTTTCATGAAACCGATTAATTTGATGCAAAGCAAAACAATTCGGAGGAATAAGGGGTATATCCAAAACCTATTGAAGGATAAACCTAGGATTCCTCTTCAAAAAAAAAACTAGGATTCATGAGCAAGACCATCCGAAGCAATCATACTAATACTTTTAGTTTTAAAAAGGATTCCTGGGTAATTTTCATGTAACACAAACATTATTATGACCACGAGCTGTCATACACTCACTTAAATGTTACTATAAACTACCTTCCCAGAAAGGAGGTAATAAATCTTTTCGTGAAGATAACTCTACTAACAAATAGGAACTCTTGGGCCAATAGTTTACAAGATCCAGCCACATATGGTTGGAAATGTCAATTAAACCACAAGGCTGAACCTTGTTATAAGGATGACAGCAAAATAACTCTAGCACAATCTTTTTGTAAATATGGTTCCCACCTAGAATGAGATCAACTTTAGAAACTAAAAAAGAATGTCCCAACGCATTGCAAACCGTAGTTCATGAAACAGGTGCAACATCTGAATCACCAATCAGCAAGAGCTGAGAAAAGCACGAATCTTAATGATGTTTTTTTTATTATGGTTGTCCATTAGTCAAAATTTTGGAATGGGTCGTACTCCCCATATAAATGATAACATTTAAATCGCTTTTTATAAACTGATGGATTACAATGCATCATCTTTGCTTTATAAAAATATTACATAGTATATAACAAGAGACAAAATTATTCATTGCATACCTGGACTTTGCCATTGCTGGACCCTACTGCAAGGTGGGTACCTCGTTGTGCCCACCCAACAGAACAGACACTGTCATCAATTCCCAAGTCACACAACTTCACAACCTGCACCGATTATGGATAAAAAAATCATTCCATGAGTGTAATGGCGACAAAACGAGAGTGAAGGAACAAGTCTAACCTTGCTGCTAAAAGCATGCCATAGATAAACACAGTTGCCCAGCCCAACAGCCAACACATTATGTGAAGACCAGTCCACAAGATTCAGATAAAAATCATCCTGCAATGCTGGTGCGTCCAAAACCTACGACAACATTCCATACAACCTATAAGTTTTAAGCAGCTCAAATTGACACACCCCAACAATAGTATCCAACAAAAATCTACTCTAAAAGGAAAACATAAGTTCTGAAACGTAACTAAAATAGTCAAAACAACACACAGAACCTATCATCGAAGCGCTAAAGAGAAAAATACCTCACAGAAAGCTAAAAACACATAAGAAACAGTAAACTACGTCACCCAGATTCAGTTAACCTCAGTTAAAGGAAACAAACCCAAGAATACTATCGCACCTCAACGAAACCCCAAACCCATCAGCGGAGGAATACATAAATTCATCGCAGCGCGACCTCCCACTAAAAGGTATAATTTAAGAATTCCAAAATCCGACTACCAAACCGTTGAACAAATGCGAAGTCAAATCAAGAGATTTTAAAACAAGAAATTTGAAAATTAAAAAACAAAGAATAAAAGAACCATAAGAATTATAAAAATCTAACCTTGTAGGGAGACCGTGGAACTTTTCTGGGAACCTTAATAGGCCTATGAGACACCCCAGGAAGCTGATCATCAAACCCAAACGGCGACAGGGAATGGAACGATTTCCGAGTCTCAGTCTTGTACTTGAAGATATTACAATTAGGAGGACTAATCCGCCAAAGGTTACCATCATTATTAGCACCAAATCGACCCGTGTGAAAAGATTTCTCCGGAGTCGATGGCTGAAGCCCGTTAGCACCACCAGCGCATTCGGGTCCGAAAAGGGCAGACTTTAGAAGGGTAGTGTAAGCAGAATTGGAATAGTCAGAAGAAGCGTCGGCATTGGAATTAGGCAGATTAAATAGGGAAAAATTGGAAGAGGAACGACTTGGGATGAAGCGGTCACTATAAATCGTGCGGGAGAATGAGGGGCGGTGATAGGAAGAGCTGAGAAGCTCGGATGCGGTGATTCTCATGGGTGTTTTTGGGTCTGTAGAGGATGTACCTGTGCTAGGGGTTTCCATATTTTTCTGGGACATTTTCGATTCCGCTTCGAGAGGAAGTAGAACATTCACCGGCGGTGGCTGGTGGTATACGATGAGATGCGGCGGGGGATCGGGGGATGCCTTGGAGACGGAGCTAATTATGTTTACCGGGAAAAATAACAGAACACGGTTGAGTTGCGGGAAAATTATATCACGCTGTACAAGGTAATTAATTAATTAAACTATAAATATAATTTTTTTCTCTAGATTTATATATTTTAAAAAGTATTTAGATTGAATTGCTTTTTTATATAAATAAATATATATCATAAAATTTATCTTATAAAGTACATTTTATATTTCAAGACCACAAATTTATAAAATAATGAAAATATAAAATCTTTAGAAATATAAATTACATCCCTAAAAAATATTAATTTTTTTTTTTATTGGATAACCAGGTTGGACGATATTACTCGAATTAAAAAAATAAAAATAAAAAAACAACAAGCAGGATATATAAATCGAATTTTATCTGATAGGATTTAACTAGGTCGAATAGTCATCATCTCGCATCCAAATTTTAAAGAGTAGATTTTTTGTGAGATGGTCTCACGAATCTTTATATATTAGACGGGTCAATCATATTGATATTCACAATAAAAAACAATACTCTTAGCATAAAAAGTAATATTTATTCATGGATGACCTAAATAAGATATTCGTCTCACAAAATACGATCCGTGAGACCGTCTCATACAAGTTTTTGTCAATTTTAAATTCATTTATTCATTATATATTTTCTGGCATTGTTACAATATGAAGCCAAACTCACAAGGTTTTTGTTTTTGCTTTTGTTTTTTTTTTTTTTTGAATATATAAAACGTACTTAACTGCGTCTTTAACATAATATATAAGAATGTTTATATTGTATTTAATTATAATTAAATAATACAGAAGCAAAATTAAGAATGTGTAATTAATGTGGTTTCACATTTTTATATGCACCACCGACGGCGGGGTGGGGTGTTACAATCCCTCCAAAGGGATGGTCTCGGGCCCTTTATTTTATTCGCAAATTAATGATATATTTAACTTGAATATATTATATTAATGGAAGTTGGGATTGGTGGAGTAAGTCATTCCAGCTTGCCAATTTGCTGGTGCGACATTGTAAGCAATCAGGGTTTCGTGGTTAGTGTAGGAGGTTATCTTGAAAGAAAGGGATTGGCCTCCAAGTGTGGCGAATGCTTGATACGATGCTCCCCAGTTGTGGCTCATGCTTATCCAACCAGTCTTGCTCCCCTTAACCGCCATGCTCGAAACGTCACCACCTCCGCCAACGTTCATCACGTACACCAGCAGCCAGTAGTCGTTGCCTTGGAAGTTGAATCGGAGGCCGCCTCTTCGAACACATGGCACTCTACAACAAAGGAAATAACCCAAATTATCCTGCGAAGGGACACTTTGGATTCTTCTAGGCCCTTTGCATGCTCTATCCCCTACTAAATCCTCGTCGAGTACTTTTATTATGTTTTATCGTTCCTAACCATTTGGATTAATATAAACCGTGAAAAACTCCATGCAATAATGCATGATTCATGGATATATTTTATGTACCTTCGGTACGTGACAGGTACGATGCCAGCCTTCTGCTGTGCAATCTTCGAGAAAGCGGCCGGAGACATGTCGAAGTGTGTGCGTGGTGGGTTACACCAGCCACCGTTGTTGGAGGGCAGCCCCCAGTTGGGTGGGCAGAGATTGGTGGCGGTGATGGTGGTGTAGCCCTTGTAGCACCACTTGGACTTCACGCACATCAGCTGGAAGCATTGCCCGCAACCGTACCCGTTGTTAAATAACACCGAACTCAACGCCACCGTTTGCGACCCGTACCCGCTACTGTACACGTTCCCGTAACCACAGGCTCCACCTATATATCCCGACCAACCCAATATATCATAAATAATTGAATAAATAGATAGAGTATTACGCCAATTTTTAAATATTTATTTAGCACATGCATGATAAATGCAAAACAAACACGTCGTAGTTGGTATATAAACTCACCCATTCCGTTCCCGGAATTGTCTCCGTAAAATGTAGCATGAGCAAGTTTCCAAGCACTTGGTCGGAAAACAGGTGTCGAGTATCCGGCAGCATGAGTTGCTTTGGCGGCGGCGGCCAACATCAAGAAGAAGCTAAGCAGGCGCCATGAATGAAGCAAAGAAACCATGGTTCTTTTCAGTTCTTGTCTTGTCCAAGTTGACTTGAAAATGCAACATTTATACAGATCAGAAATACAATAAATGAAAGTACAACCTTAGTGACCATCACGAACTTGTTGCTGTTCAAGTCAAAGTAGAATTTTAAATATTTTAAGACATATAAAAATGTTAATGTGGACTTTTGAACGTTTCAAAAAATAAAAAATGGACTTTATTTTTGAGGGTATTTATAATAAAATTTAATTATTACGTACGGTGCCGTCTAGCGCAAATTTATTATCAAGATCTCCATATAGTATTGAAACGTGCAGGCAGGTACTGGGATAGCTGCTGATCACATTTTCTATCTTTTTTCTATTGATTTTCATGAGTGCATAACTTGGAGTCATTTATCAATAATTACTGTATGAAAAATCATGGGTATACTTGTTTCATTTTTAAAAAAATGTTTTCTTTTTATTTTTTCTGGAAATTAATGTACACTTTCACATTATTTTCTTTTTCTGAACAATCGATTCAGTCATGTTTGTTTATTTCTTTTGTTATGAGCATAGGCAAGATACAGCAGCTACTTATAAACGGACAAAACTATTAAGTATTTGACAATTATACAACACTTTCAAGCTGAAAACTCCTCTCTAAATATTGTATATCCTCACATATACATAATTTGTACATTTTCTCTTCTTCCAAATCCATGAATCCGCTTGAAACTCATGCCTCACTTCCTTCAGGCAATGTGATCAATCGTGTCTTCGAGTCGTAGATCATTTCCGTCGCGCAACTAAACAATGTTTCATAGTCACATTTCCAGTTGAACCGTGAATCGATGTAAAAAATTATCCCAATAACCAGAACCAAAACCGAATCTAAACCACCAATGAGTTCTGGTTAATTTCAGTTCTGAAAATAAGGAACCTGAGAAATATCCTATATTTATTTCTTTGTCTTAAATATAAAAATTAATATCCACAATATATGTTTTAACATACCTGTTACATAGTTAGATTCGATTAGTTTAATTAGTTCATAAGCTCGTACCATAGTTAATATTCTTTACCGGAAAATTTAAAAGAATAAATGGTTCGAACAGAAGCAAAACCAAACCGCTGGTTTTGGAACCGTAACCTGAGACAAACACCGGACAGGTAATATTGTCATAGCTAGAGAAAGACACAGTGTCATCGAACTTACTTTGCACATTTTACTTTGTTGGTGGCACCCCCACTTGATACAGATAATATGGTACCAAAGAATGAATTGTTTTCTGTGCCACAGTTTGGACAGAGGCCCTGAAATATTAAATTTAATTGATTTTAGAATTTGTAGCGTGAGCTTGTCAATTTCATATCTTTATTCAAATCTTACCACCAAGATCAAGAAATCTTTCACAATGAAGTTTGTGAGCGTGAAAGACAACCATATTATTGCGGGGATAGCTGCAAACCATGTGAAAATGAAACTGAAGGGCTCTGGCAGCTGCAAAGATAATGCATTTAGAGTTTATGCAAGAGAATATCCCACTTAATGTAGATCATCCGAAGCATCTGAACATTTATTTTAATTAATGTTCCAGTTTGAGCAAGCTAAGGAACATAGTGTATAATGCTGTCAGATGCAGACAGAAAGAGCTGTTTCCTTTTATCAAATCTGTTATCAAGAATACAAAAGGATAAAAAAATTTGTACTACTTTATCACCTCTAAAAGATAGGTGATTTCGAATCCCGTCAGATCATCAAGAAAGAAAAACCTAAAAAGGACAGTATGGAATAAGTCAGTTAGTTATCACAAGTATGTTATGATCTTCACAGGGAAAAAAAACGACAACACCAGGGTAGGTATATTAGAATCCATAGTAAATTAAAATGCTGTAAATAAAAAGTTATCTTCTTGAACTTCATTAATTGTTGTCAGCAAAAATTCTTTTCTAATGCTATCATCTAGTAATTCATAAACTACATAATTGAAGTTTCCTTTGGGTCAAATGAGACTCGATTTTGCAAATAAAAATAACATTCATGCCAATATTTGGTGTCACTTACAATCCCAAGGCAACAACCGCTGCTGGTACATTCAAAAGAAACATTTTGAGGTAGTCAACAGAAAGGTCGCTATAAACCTACATGAAAAAGAAACAAATCCAGTTAGAGAGCACAAATGTGCTAAATTACCAAATTGCAATTGCATCCATCACATCTTCTACCATAGAAAAAGGTTAAATACAGATGCCAACATACTATATTGCTAAACCAAGACAACAATACAATGGAATATGAAATCTCATTCAATAAACATAGAGAAGTCGAGAACCACGAGGAAACAATCCAGTTACAGAAGAAGAACTGAACTGAGGAACTATGTTTCCCAAATATAAATGTTATCTAACGCATAAATCATATAAACCACCCATATAATATTTCAAATTCGATAAAACAGACCTAAGAAAAATCAATTAACTAAACTCATGCATTTTTAAATTTGTAGCTGAAAACTGACCTGTGAAAAATTATTGTAATAAACTCGTATGTTTCTAAATTGCAGCCGAAAACCACCTCGAAAATGAATGAGCTAAAATCTCTACTAGTCAATAAAATTCAAAGATTAAAATCTAAATCAAAACTCAGTGAGTTAAAACACATATTTCTCCCTCAAAAGCTAAGGCTCGTCAAGTGCCTAATGGAAACTTCAGTTTCCTTAAATGTGTCCGAGTAACACAGAACCAGGTCATAAAGAATAAAAACCTAAGGTTGCACTTGGATGGATGAATTTGTACATGAATATGAAAAGTTGATTTCAAATAACAATCATATCGGATGTATTTGAAATCCCTCACAGCTATCATTGAAAGCAATTATATAACTTGACATGGAGTGGATTTAGTTTTGTCTCTCAAAGCTTCATCATCTCAAATCCATCCATCCAAGCACAACCTAAGGGTAAATATAGGAAAAACAGGTGAGGCAAAATAACCAACCTTTCTACTACGAAGACTGCAACGAGGACCTTCGACCACAATTTCACTTCCATCTATCTACAGGACGTTTATGGAAATGATAAATGGAAGTAATGTAAGAAAGGCAGGAAAAAAGTGAGATATTAGAAAGTATCACTTGAATACTCAAAAGATATGGATAGTCATATAATATGATAGAAGTTAAACAACATGGGTTATCTCGGGATGATGACTCGTTCAAGTAATGAGATATAGTGCAAGAACATATTTTACTTTCTTGATGAAATGTCTTTTAAGAAATACTGATCAAATAATTAGCACTGTCACCGATTTAAAATATGTTCTTAACTTTCTGAAGTTAATTCTCAACAAACCTTAAGTTTCTGTTTCAGTTCATCAAACTCTTTGTCTGTCAAAATTGGTTCCCCAGATACATATGCCATCGAAGCTTCCAAAAACCTCTGTTCGTCAGGAGCTTCATTACAAAAAAAATTCATTTACAGATTACACAACCCGTTTAAATTCAAATATGTCAAAAAATAGCGAGTGAAAATATAAGGGGCGGAAGTTCTGTACTTAGCATGACAACACTGCTCCCCTCCCACATTAATTCTTCCTTGAGGTTGTCAAATTCCTCATTTGACATGGTGGCTTTTCCTTCGTAATAGAATGCCTGCAATAAATCAGCAGATTATTATTCATAATATAAAGTCGACAAGCAAAAAAGCGGAGGAGAAAACCTTCAACTATCACCTGAAGTGCTTGAAGAAATTCTTGTTCCATCTCCCCAATAGTCTTTTTTCGTTTTCTATCTAAGCTGCAATAGGGCAACACATTGCTGTCAACCACATCATCTTCTTGGGCCTGACCTGAAGGAAACATGGGATTCAATAACCTAAACATCGCAAGTATTCCAAGGTCCAAATCTTGCCGTCAGAATAAGAAATCAAGAAAATCTACCAAGTCTATGGCACGCTAAAGAGATTTTCACAGGAAATAATGCTTATGATTTGTCGATACAAGTCCCGAAGATGACCTATGAAACAGAAAGAATAACAATTTGTTCAAACTGCACATGGCAAGTGGTAAACCGTAAATGTCTTCTCTGATAAAACTTATACAACTTTTCAAGTCCAGTGGTCATTAGCCATTAGCCATGTCTCTGTTGATTTTAACAAATTTTGTAGACCTATAATTTTCACTCCTGTATCATTGATTTAAACAACACATGGTGCTTCAGGCTGGGATACCCATCTCCATGATTGAATTCATCTCTTGCCTTGGTCGATTTTTTCACAAACCAGCTGTTTTCTTTCACAAAGATTATACACGTACCGAAAGATAAGCAGGTACCATATTCTTTTGCATATAATATTCATATACTACCAACAATAAAACCGAACGCCTAGAAACTAATTCGATCGTCATTGGCTCGAGATCAGAATCCTAACCTGGCTGATCAGTAGTGGCCTTGGCGGAAACATCCAGTAGTCTACGTTGAAGGGACAACTTGGCGGCACCAAACTGAATCGAGTGCGCTCCTGGAGCAGAAGACGGTAAGGAAGAAACCGAAACGAATGGTTTCCTAATGTGTGCCATTAAAAATCTCGGCTTTGCCACGGTGAACCCGAGTTTGGAAGCCATTTGCGGCGGCGGCTATGGAAGGATCCGAATTCAGAGCAGGGAACTGAAAAGAGGTAATCCATCCGAGCAAATGGGGGCGCTCATTGAAGAAGGTAAGGCGATCGAAGAATGAGTGGACGGAAACAAAGATATGTTGTCTTGGAAAATCTCATGCTTTGGTTGCTTCTTTATACTTCTTAATCATATACTTCTTAATAATTTTAATCACTTCAAAATTACATTGGACAAATAAATTAAGTGACTTATATTTAATTTATTAACATTTTTAAAGTAAAGTTTCCAATAAATTCAAATAATGTCCAAATGAAGAATTTCTAAGTTATTATCTGAAAATATAATTATATAAATTAATATGAATAAATCTCCAAATATCCCAGTGTCAACTGATATAAAATACAATTTTAATAAATAATTTTAAATTTGTGGCTTTTATAAACTGGATGAGAGTAGTATAAATAATTCAAAAAAAAAAATTTTATTTCATTATCACCTTTAGCTATTTATCATTCTTGTCCTTTTACATGATCGTTGATGTATATTTTGTCATTACTTCAAAATAATCATAATAAATAAAAATAATAATAGATATCTAAAAAATGCTTAGAAATGCTACAAAATTCTTGATTTTTTTAAAAAAATAAGTCTCTTGTGAGACAGTCTCACGAATCTTTATCTGTGAGACGAGTCAACCCTACCGATATTCACAATAAAAAGCAATATTCTAGCATTAAAAGTAATATTTTTTCATGAACGATCAAATAAGAGATCCGTCTCACAAAATACGATCCGAGAGATCGTCACAGAAAAAAACATGTTTGTCAATGGCTTCATAAACGGCCATTTCACGTGCTTATCACGTGAATTCTTTTGGCGCTATTCTATCTTCCAAAGTCATGGCACGTGTAGTTCGCATTGGTTTGTATTGCGGCCGTGCTTTGGTTTGGTTTGCAAGAAAAGGGGTGTCGAAATTAATATCGTGTATTATATCTGTACACGGTTGTGTGTATAATTTTTTATAATTAATTTAATTTTTATTTAAATTAAACCATATCATAATTAAAAAAATAACGAAAAATAATTCTAAAATAATGAATTAAAAAATATAAAAATAAAAAACGTTACTGTCCGATATGGAAGCAAGTTCTTTGGATTATAAATTGACATTTTATTAATATATTCAACTATAAAAATAGGTTATGACACAAAGTTTTTTGATACTATTAAGAAGAAAACTTAATAAATAATAATAGATCAATGCATCGATGTAAACATCGTTTATAATTTTTTTTATAATTAATTAGATTTATATTAAATAAGAGTAATATCGTAAGATAAAAAGTAATGAATTGAAGTTTATACCACAATTGAAATTATTATTTTACAAACGAGGATCTTATTATATTTGTAAAAATAACCACTATTTGATATAATTTTTTTAAAAAAGGAAAAAGACAAAAACAAGACTTTGACATTACTTTTTGTCTATGTTATATGGATTCTTAATGATAAATAGTAATAGATATAAGATATACACAATTAAATACTATATTTTTTAAAGTATGTTTTTTGTGAGACGGTCTCGCGAATCTTTATCTGTGAGACGGGTCTATCCTACCGATATTCACAATAAAAAATAATATTCTTAGCATAAAAAATAATATTTTTGTATGGATGACCTAAATAAGATATGTGTCTCACAAAATATGACCCGTGAGACTGTCTCACACAAATTTTAGTATATTTTTATATAAAATTTTTAATAACGTAAACATTAGAATAAAAAATTTATCTTTTGGCAATTTGTAGGAAATTGTAACTTATACAAATAGGAAAAAGGAAACACTTAATATATTTTAAGTGGTTAAAATTTGAAATATAAGTTGAAATTTATATATCTTATCTTATAACAAACAAAATAATTTTATACTTGAAAAAAAAATTATTTATATGCTTAGAAAAATAAGAAAATGTAATATATGAAAAAAATGGGTATCGCATGAGGTTTCAGTGATCAGAGATCGTCGCTAGATGACACACATTATTATTTCGTTTATAGACATATATAAATGTACCTCAATGGTTTTTTTTTTTTTTTTTTAAATTTCATTTTTTGGTTTTATATTTTTGTTTATTTGCGATTTTGGTTCTTATGTCATCGAATTTTAATTTAAGTACTATATTTTTCGATTTAAGACATTTTTAGTCTTTTCATCCGGAATGTTGATGTGACATACACAAATACGCCAGGGAAAGACTGCGACAACGGAAAAATATAACGAGATTGAAATTCGACAATATAAAAAACCGAAATCACGAAAAAACAAACATTTAGCCCAATTGCGATACAAAAATACGCAAGGATCATCTAGCTTTTGCAGGATAAAGTGCTTTAAGTTCCGTCGAGTGCAACACTATGCAGGAACCAACTGCATCAATAAATAAACACGGATAAGCTCATACTGAACAGACCCACGGATCGCTGGGGAGAAGACGTGTGGCTACTTGTCTCAGCTCTGCATTGAATTGCGTATAGAAGAAGATAAGACCTCAACCCGTTGTATTAGTTGTGCCAGCTTCTCTCTTTATTGTTACAGAACAGAACTAGACTTTGGTCCCAATTTAGATATTCATTGACACATTGAAGCCAATCAATTAAGTATTTATGGCTTTGTATGGACAGACTAGGGCTAGCAATGTGCGAGAGTTGGATGAGATAAAAATGAAATGGATCGGTGTGATGATCGATCCTTCCTCGGGTAAAAATGGTGGTCTTTCCTTTCAACGGTTTAACATGTTATAAAAGAATCCGCCGGCATGACTAATATCAGATTAGGGGTGGTTGAAAGGCCGCTATGTGAAGACTTTTTGGCATCGCCAATTATAATATCAACTGCTGTGAAATAAAGTGTGTTTTGCTTTTAGGTGGAAAACGTGTTTGTGGTAGCTATATTTTTACCTTGTGCCGTTGAAAAGTACTTGATCCGCCTGCTGCACGTTGTGCTGCATTTTTTATTTTCTGTCTTTCCCATTTCAAGTGCAGCTCATCCAACTACGATTTCTCTAGATATGGAGGTTGTTGTACTTCCGAAAACATAAATGTTTAAAGCAAGTTTCTTGATTATTAACTGGGAAAAGTACGATTTTTCTTGGTAATTTTGCTTGACTTAAATCGCAAAGGTAAGACATGAAAAGTCCATTGGTGTTTATTGGATCCCTCGAGATAAAAGACCATCAATCACCTTCAAAGTATTAAAAATGAAAGAAGCTTCAAGCTCACGGTAGACGAAGAAAATGAGGAGGTCGAGACATTTGTCAAACATATGGACAAAAACAATGCAAGTTGAACTTTTCTAGCTTGAGGTGTGAATAGAAGATAGGTGCGCACATGGTAAGTGTGTGTACAAAGTGTGCTTGCATGTGTGAGAGAAGAAAGATAACTTTGATCAGAATTAAATGTTTGAATTCGGATTCAGAGTACCATTTGGTGGGTGACACCCACAACTCAATTTCTTCTCTTTTTTTGCGGATTCATCCGAGTCAATAAAATCAGCAAGAAAGTTGTGAACGGTACAGTGATCCAGAGAGGAAGTAGCCAATATCTACTTTTTTTGTATATTTTGGATTTTTGAGGTCCGAATTGATTCATTACCAGTCCCATCTTTAGATTAATATTTGTAGCTTTTGGTTAAGGGCCGCAAAGTATTAAACCGATGGATAACCATTATCTGCCGCCTCCATTCCACGCTAGGGAATTCAATTTGCAGCATCGTTTCCATCACCATAGCCAAAACTCCGAAGACGAGCAAAGCGAAACCATTGAAAACGGCCTGAACATGGGACAGAAGCGAAACCGCGAGGAGGGAAATATAGACTCTGCCGGAAAGGATGGCGGCATAAAGACCGGAGGAGGGGAAATGTCCGGATCAAGAAGGCCTCGGGGACGACCCGCCGGTTCGAAAAACAAACCGAAGGCACCGGTCATCATCACCCGTGACAGCGGCAACGCGTTGCGAACCCATGTCATGGAGATATCCAATGGCTGCGATATCATCGAAGGTGTCTCCGACTTCTCCCGCCGCCGCCAGAGGGGTGTCTGCATTATGAGCGGAAGTGGCTACGTGGCGAATGTAACCCTAAAGCAGCCTACCTCCCCAAGGTCAGCAGTGACTTTACAGGGTCTGTTCGAGATCTTGTCGCTGGCGGGATCGTTTCTACCGCCACCTGCTCCACCTGCAGCAACCGGGCTTACTGTATATTTATCCGGCGGTCAGGGGCAGGTGGTGGGAGGCACTGTGGTGGGGCCGCTGCTTGCGTCTGGCCCGGTTATTATAATGGCTGCTTCATTCAGCAATGCTGCATATGAAAGATTGCCGCTTGAAGAAGAAGATAACGCTGTTCAAGTTAAAAGAACCTCACTTGGATCTCCGCCGCGGCCACAAAATCATCAGCAGCACCAAATTTCAGCTGACCCTTGTTTGTTTCAAGGTACGCCAACCTCCGATCAGATGCCGACCGAGCCATTTTGGTCTACTGGCCTCTCACCGTTCTAGCTCAAATTCATCCAAGTTTGGCTTCATTTTGTAACTTGTTTAATAATTAATTTGGCCTTATCAAGAATTAATCCTAGCAAAACAAAACTGTCAAAGAATAAATGAACTTGTGGACGTTTTCTTGTGGTTTATTCTTTTTAACAAGAGTTATTTCCATTTACTTTTCCTTTTTTCAAATTTCTTCGTACGACTAAATCCTCTATTGGATTTTTCTATTCTAGTACTGCATCATCAATACATGATATGTTCGAATATGGAAAACAGTTATTACCAGTGAAGCAGCAGAGCCTCACTCTCATGTATTAAACGCGGTGTTTATTTATTTTTTTGAATAAATAAATAAATTATTACTATGATAATGAGTTCAACAATTCTTTATATGTGTTCATGCACACAGTGCTGAAACATTCGTAAACTCTTTTATTTATGATGCTCATTCTGCCACATCAAGCCGAAAAATCTCATTCATTAATCCACAGTTCAAAAAATCCAAAACAGTTTTTTTTTTTTAAATGTCTTAATAAAAAAATCTATTTATCATATGAATTATATATTAGATAAATCGGATGTTAAATTTATAAATTAATTTTAAAAAAAAAAAGCCGACAAACTAACATATGTAAACAAATTTTTACAAGAATTCAAAGACAACACCGACAGCGGGCCGGTCATGGTGTTCGAGGAAAGATACCATGGTGGTGGAATCGAGTAAAGTTGGTTTCCTTTGAACTTTTCTTTGTTGTTTACCAAGACTTTTCGTCTATATTAGTGATTCTTGAAACACCTGTTTGTATAATTTTTTTTATAACTATCTTTGATTTATATTTTAACTGAAGTAATATTATAATTATAAAAAAATTAATGATGGTTGTATTGTAATTTGAAATTATTGCATATAGTAAATTGATTTTATTATATTTAAATGAGAGTCGTGTCATAATTGTAAAAATTAGCGAGAAACTAAACTATAATTTTGAAATAATGAATAAAAAAGAAAAGACAAAAAAATAAATCATGACATTAAATATTTTAATTATATTATACCCAAACTTAATAAATAGTAAGATTAATCAAAAAAATATGGAAAAAATTAATCAAAAATTAATCAAAAAATTATCAATCAAATAAGGGTTTTTTGATAATTCGGAGTCCCTCTTTCTCCATGACGATTAAATCAATTATCACTTGCCATCCATCCTTACAGGCTCTAATTAATGATCGAAAGAAGTAAACTATATCGTTTGTGCTTCATTCTTTTAAGATTATTTTAAGAACGCACGTGCTTGTATAATATTTTTTATAATTTATTTGATTTATATTTAAATGAAAATCAAAATATAATTATAAGAAATAGCAATGAACTACACTGTAATTTTGATATATGATTAAAAAAATAAATTGAAAAATAAAAAATAAAAAAATAAAGATCAAAATATAATTATAAGAAATAATGAGAGACTACACAATAATTTTGATATATAAATTAAAAAATAAATCGAAAAATAAAAGAATAAAAAAATAACTTCAGATAAAATTGAACTTATGAACTAAACTCTAAAAAATAATGATTCTGTCCGCTGAACTACGTATAACTTATATTAAAATTTTAATATTTTATTAATATAAATAATTATTAAAACAAATCGTGAATGAGAATCACTGGAACGAGTTATTCTACGTCTAAAACTTAATAAAATAACACAGAAGCATCAATTTAAGCTCGTAGAGGCATCCTTTCGGGTCTTCAAAAGTATGATCAATTCTCGAGAGACGATAAAAATTTAGCGATTTTTCCAGTTACTAGGATTTTTGAGTTATTATAAGCAGATGGGCGGAGTAAAAATCAGATCTTTTGGCTGGTTTGAGGCAGTGGAATTCTTGATCAAGAAGATTGATGAAAAGCCTCTGGTTCTGCTCATGGTTCCTTTGTTGCTTGTTCTTTGGGCATTTGAGAAGTTGCTTTTCTCTCTTTACACTTGGCTTGCTCTTGGTCTTGCTGTCTGGGCTACAATTCAGGTAATTCGTTTTTTGTTTGATTTTCAACGTAATAAATGGTACTTGTTGTCGAGTTTTCGGAAGCAATTTTATTGCATTTCAATACATTACCCTGTTTCCGGAATTTTGGAAATGAAAAGATTTTAGTCAACCTTACAATGCTGTCTGGTAGTATCTCAAGATCCATTTATCCAAATTATTCACTTATGCTGAATGCGAAAATATTAAAGAGAAGAGTAAGAAGAAAAAAGATGGAATATTTTTGAAATTTGATTTACATTGTGAGCTAATTCCTCATTTACTGACGAATAAGGGAATTAATATGGTAAGAATCTTCTCATCACGATGGGGCGCAAAAAAATTTACAGTGTTGACTACTCAATAGTCAATAGATCTAGTGGTGGAGGAACTTTACTTTTTAAAAAATTGTAGAAATTCAAAAAAGTCAGCTATACCCACGCTGGATCGGCCCTTTCCTCATCAATGTAACCTCCTTCTGCATTGCCTTGCTCAAAAGCACACTTGTGTTTGTTCTCTTTATGATTATCACCCCCACACAACAGAGACCTTGACATAAATGTGGTGACCTAACTGTTGTTTCCGAATTCGTAGTACAAAAACTTGCCTGGTGTGAGAAATACATTATTCCAAACTTCTTGGCAGTGTACATTTTATATTGGTTTCTTATCATTCATCTGCGAGCACCCCTGCCTAAATCTTGAAGCATACAGGAACTCTGTCACATGTCCCCACCTTGGCTTAACAATATGTGGATGGGCTAATGAGTTTTAGAGCTCTGGGAAACTAGTCTTTTGGGCTTGGGATTTCAAGCTTATAGAACACCGTTGTTGCTCTCACTGAAAGTCCCCTGTGGAAGAGGCGACTTGAGAATGGGCTACCAGCTGTTGTGTAACTCGTGATCACATGGCAGGCTGGATTTGGGTATGTGTGCTGAAAATTGATAGGTAATTGAACTCCGTCTAGAGTAGGCCACCTTGGAAATTGCCTTCTCAATGGTTGGGTAATGGTACATGTGTCATATTGACTCAATGATAAAATATTGAGCTGAAGAATAAATTTTAGACACTCTTCTACATAAAAGGCTAGTTTTGTAGGTTTAGGCTCTCCACTTGGAGTCTTGGACTTATTGCCTGGCAAAATCAACAAGAATTGTGACATAAATTGTGAATGGTTAACTAGAGGAGATCAAGACTCTAGAACTGTCAGAATACGGGAGGGGAAATGTTTTAGAGGTGGAAAAGATGCTTCAGGAAGAAAGATTAATTTTTATGGATTGGGTCATGCTCTTTTTCATCTCCATTTAGCTCTATTCATAGAAAGTAAATCAAACAAAACAAATAATATTTCACAACAAACACCTTAGTCGTAGCAAAGGAAGGTCAATAGAAGAATGCTTCGTAGATGCTGTACTAAGTTCACTGACCTTTATGAGTTATGAATATTGCGTTTCTAGAAGTAATACTAATTCCACCGGAAATTTACGTGAATAACTTGTAACGAAATGCATCAAGTGTTATTGAAGTAGATTTGCTTTGGGTGTCGAGCTGTTTCCAAAGGCTTAGAGCTTTGTCTTGTGTTTTGCAGTATGAAAGCTATCAACGTCGAATATTGGAGGAAGACTTAAATAAGAAATGGGTGCAATTGACTTTGCAGACTTCGGTAACTATCTTCTCAACTTCCTTCTAAATTGTTTGCCTGCCTCTATGAACATCTAACTTTTATTCACATGCTTATTCACTTTTCCACCTTTGCATTGAGGCTTGCATTTTTTATATCTGTTCAGCCAGTAACACCTTTACAACAATGTGAATGGTTGAACAAGCTGTTGAATGATGTATGGTCGAACTATATCCACCCCAAGCTTTCTTCACGATTTTCATCTGTTATTGAGGTAAACTATTCTCGTGCTTCATAACAGTTAAGGCCACTGTCACTGCTTTTTTGAAAGCTCTAGAAGTTTCACATTCATATTCAATTCATATAATCTTTATTTGGCTGTGCTTTGATTGATCTTTTTTCCTTAGCTGTTTATGTATTGACTTGTAATTGAACATATAATGTTGGTAGAGTTGAAATGCTATTTTATTTAATAACAAATATTGCTAAACGTGTCATGTTTTTCTTCTGATCAAACTTGCATTCTTTCTCCACCACAGTTTGTTCAATTATCTCGTTTGATCTACGAAAATTTCTTTTTGGTTTTGATTCCTTTTGATAGATAAGGAGATATTCTTTTCCCATTCCTAAGTCTCCTTTGAGGTGTGAGGAAATTAAGTTAAGTTTGGTCGTGTTTGTGGTATTTCCGAAAAATATTTTCTGAAAATATATTACTGGGAATTAAATCGAGAAATGTGAAATGTGTTTGGTTGTACTTTTGAAAGGAGATATTTCTTTTGTAGATATCATGACATGTGAGAGAGAGTTAGATTATTGAGTTTTAAATATTATATTCTTATTATTTTAAAATTTAAAATATAATGAAAAGTTGAAGATATAAAATAATTATCGTATTAGGGATTTTGATAGTGAGTTAAAATTGTATTCTATGGAAAGAATTATAAACTGGTGTGTATGTGTTTGTTTTTCCGGGAAATGAAAATATCTGCCAGAAAGAAAAAGACAGTGTCTTAGCTTGTCGATATTTGCATTTCCTAATCCTCTATTAATTGTGCAGCGACGCTTGAAGCATCGAAAATCAAGGCTATTTGTGAGTTCTGATTTTCCATTTTCATCGCTCGAAGAACCTGTTGACCATAATATTATATTGTGCAAAATGACACCTGATAGCATGCTTCTACTTCTATAGGAAAAGATCGAGTTACAAGAATTTTCACTTGGTTCTTGTCCTCCAGTATTCGGACTAAATGGAATCCGATGGGCAACTTCAGGTGATCAGGTTTGATTTATTTTCAAGTTTCAATTCAATTTGATGAAAATTTGGAAGAAACAACAGGTTTTGTATATTATGAATCCATCATTTTTGTTTTTCGGTTTTTTATGTTACGTCTTCTTTCTTCGTGTTAAGTTTGTAACTTAGATTTACTACACAACCTCATCAAAAATCCACAATAGTGGCAATCATGTATACTTCATTTAAAAAATTGTCTAAAGTATGCCATGTTTTTCTCATCCTCAGTGCCTATTCTGTTACTGTATGTTTTGAAAATTGTATCTCACTTTAGTTTGAATTTTTCCTGTCAATAGTACAATAACTATTTTTCGACCTGGATAATTCTATATGATTTTTGCAAATGATCCTCCATTCCTCCTCAATCCTTTTACTCTTTTGATGAAAGAATTGAAGCATAACAGACACTTTCTTATGAAACAGCGAGTCATGCATTTGGGCTTCACCTGGGACACAAGTGATGTAAATATCTTGCTGTCTGCCAAGTTGGCAAAGCCACTTAAAGGAACAGCTCGAATAATCGTAAACAGCATCCACATCAAGGGTGACGTACGTGATAAATTTATCATCTTGTTTTCTTGTTGGTTACAAATGAAAGTTAATTTCAATGCAGGCCTTGTTCGTTCAGACGTTTTTCGCTTATTCTATTTTACTTTTTATATGCAGCTTCTTTTGGTGCCCATTTTAGAAGGGAAAGCCATCGTATACTCATTTGTATCAACTCCTGATGTGAGAATAGGTGTTGCCTTTGGGAGTGGTGTAAGTCAGTCTCTACCAGCAACAGAGCTACCTGGTGTTTCTTCATGGCTGGTATGACTTTTACTTCTCATTTAACCGTGTCCTAGGTTGTCAGAACAAATAATTATTTTATGGTCTTACCATACATCTCTACTTTATCCGGGAATATATTCTCAGAATTAATAAGCGAGGTGTACATATGGTTGGCCGGGTACTGGGCAAAGTTTTCATGAATAATCACAAAAAACCAACTCAATCAAGTATAATGGAGATTGTGCAGCAAGATTACGAACTTGTGTCCTATTGGCTATGGTATCATATGAGAAACCACTTTTTACAAGCTGATGTGTGATTGCCCGAAACTTTATATCTTGACAACTATTGCTGTTATGATGTGGTTTAGAACTTTTAAATTTCGTCTCGGTCCCACTTATCATAGCAACACTTGTTTTTTTCTTACATCCTTTCTCTGACGCCAGTTAGTCGTGTTGTTTATTTTACAGATTAAAACTGCTACAGATACATTGAATAAACGGATGGTTGAACCTCGACGTCAATGTCTTGCTTTGGCAGCCGTAGATTTACATAAGAAAGCAGTTGGCGGTGTATTATATGTTACAGTGGTCTCTGCAGCCAAACTTTCTAGAAGTAATTGGAGGAGCAATCCTTCCACAAAACAAATAAGCTCTTCGATAGATACTTATGTGGAGGATCGATCCAACAAAGAGCTTCAGACGTTTATTGAGATTGAACTGGATGAATTAACGAGGAAAACGGATACGAGAGCTGGATCTAATCCTATGTGGGGATCCACGTTTAACCTGATTCTACATGATAATGCAGGAGTCATTAAATTCAACCTTTATGAATGCACTCCAGGAAGTGTAAAATATGACTATCTTACAAGCTGCGAAGTAAAGGTATAATTTGTCTTGAATCTATTGCTGATTTCTCTTGGTGGGGCTGCTCTTTTTATACAAGCTTTTTTCTACCAATCAATGCAGATGAGATACGTGCCAGACGATTCGACTATCTTTTGGGCCATTGGTTCTGATTCCTCTGTGATTGCCAAGCAAGCTGAGTTTTGTGGAAAAGAAATCCAAATGACGGTTCCATTTGAGGGTGGTAAAATTGGAGAAGTATGTTTCTATCACATTTTGCCTTCCAGTCACTTTTTAATTCCGTCATATAAATCGTGGTTTCTTGGCTCCTATTCAACTGTTTCTTTCTTGTGTGTCCCGTTTTCCTTTAATTAGTAGCAAATACTAAGGCGATACTTCGCTAGGCTTCTATTCAACTGTTTCTTTCTTTCTTGTGCATCTCGTTTTCCCTTAATCAGTAGCAAATACTAACGTGATACTTTGCTAACGATATTCTAAACCACCTTGCAGTTGACAGTGAAGATGGTACTTAAAGAGTGGCAATTTTCTGACGGCTCACATAGCATGTCTAGTCTCAGCTCAAACTCTCATCACCCACCATATAGGACTCCAAATTATTTTTACAAAACTGGGAAGAAAATTTACATCACCGTCCTTGAGGGCAAGGACCTTGTTGTGAAGGACAAAATTGGGAAATCTGACCCTTATGTTAAATTGCAGTATGGGAAGGTAATTTAGAGATGAATGTTTAACCTCGATTAAGTAGTGTGTGCGTAGTTAATATGGATATTTTTAACGTAATGAATTATGATATCTAGGCTACTCATAGAACAAGATCTGTCTCGCACACTTCCAACCCAATTTGGAATCAGAAGTTTGAGTTCGATGAGTTAGTAGGTGGAGAGTATCTGAAAATTAAATGCTATACTGAAGAGACATTTAGTGATGAGAGCATTGGTAGTGCTCGGGTGAACTTGGAAGGACTTATAAAAGGGTGTACAAGAGACGTGTGTATACCCCTTGAGAAAGTCAAATCGGGAGAGCTACAGCTTCAGATAGAGGCAGTGAAAGTTGACGATAATGAAAATTCCAAGGTAATTGCGTGCATTGAAAGCTTAATCCATCCAGTTTTATGGCCATTATTGTTATTCAAAGATCGAGAAGTTTATCAAAACTACCTTCTCGACCAGTGAGCTGATTAGCAGCCCATTGATTCTGCTGGAATTTCAAGTTGAACCGTATTTTCTTGATATTCTTCAGGGTTCACTTGCAACTTTAGCCCATGGTTTGATCGAACTGGTTCTGATTGAAGCAAAAGATCTTGTCGCCGCCGATCTCCGAGGAACTAGTGATCCCTACGTGAGGGTTCACTACGGGAACATGAAAAGACGTACTAAGGTTCCAGTTGTGTTTTATTTTCAGATATCTGGTCTTCTCGTGAAAGGCTTACTCTTAGTTTCATACTCTTTGACATTTCTCTTTTTTGCAGGTTATGTACAAAACACTGAATCCAAAATGGCATCAGACGTTCGAATTCCCAGATGATGGTAGCCCCCTCGTGTTGCATGTGAAAGATCATAATACTCTTTTACCAAGATCCAGTATAGGAGATTGCGTGGTCGAATACCAGATGTTGTCTCCCAACCAGATGGTTGAAAAATGGATACCACTTCAAGGAGTTAAACGGGGAGAAATCCATGTTCAAATTATAAGAAAATTACCCGAATTACAAAAGAAATCGAGCATTGATTCTGAGCTGTCCCCCAGTAAGCTGCACCGTCAAATTTCCAAGCAGGTGGAAGCCATTACAACTTCATCTCCCACTTTCATCCATTTTCTTGTCGTATTTCATGTCAAAAACTTAGGAGAGTCACTTCCATTAAAAACTTAGCATGTTTCTTGGATATGACCAGATAAAACAAATGATGATCAAGATCCAATCTCTGATTGATGATAACGATCTCGAAGGATTATCCAAATCGTTGAGTGAGCTTGAAACTCTTCATGATACTCAAGAAGAGTACATGGTTCAACTGGAGTCGGAGCAAACGACACTGATCGGGAAGGTCAAGGAGCTTGGAATAGAAATTTTTAACTCATCCCCGTCATTGAGAAGAGCTACCCTTCCGTAGAACTGGAATGTCGTCCACTCGATTTATTAATTGATAGCTTGTCAATATAGTAAAAAGATGTATACGTACTGTTCTGGAAGTGTATGAAATGTTGATAAGAACCTTGTTAAAAAAAAAAAACAGATCTTTCTTGCACAAATGTGTAAAATATATAAACCTTCATTTGTTTTTCCTCATTTTTTTAATGAGGGATAACAAAAGAGGAAACATCAGTTACCGGCTGGCAGAAATTGTATCCACATTATTTAATTTTTTTTGCGCATTTTTTTAAAAGAAGTAGATATTTTACCAAATTCCAAAAGAGGCATCACTGATCAAATTCTTTATAACCGTCTTCTTTACAACAGAATGCAGTGATAAAAATAAATCTTCATCAATAATCAGCTCTACATTCTTAAATTAAAGAGAAAAACTTAATATACCAAATTTATGGTGAATTGCATAGTGACCCCCTAAACATTTTTCCAAGAATAATATTGAATTTGTTGCGTAAAATTACATGGAATTAGCATGTAAAAATGTCCATCTTCGCCTATTTCTTGAGTTAATCCGAAAAAAACTAATTATGATAATTAGAGTTGGGGATCACAACTTAAGACATCTGTCAAACTAATAAATCTTACAGCGAATTTTTTTTCCAAAGATTATAATAAAAATAGACTTGATTGGCCAATTCACCAGCAACCGTTGTTGCGGAGGAACCCGGTTTCCGTGAATACAGCTTCCATCCCATTGGCATACGAAAGGCAAAAAAAATTCCGGTCTCTTCAAGACATAGCTTCCTAGAAATGGAAATGACTGTCATGTATCTTCCAAAAAACGCAGAAAAAAAGAAATTATCTTCACAACCTAACGATTAAAGAGTAACAAGATTCTGAATGACATGCCAGCTAGTGTCGAGTTCTGGCTTTACACTCATTATGACATAAGAAAAGTAGTCGATTAGTTTCATACAACCCTGCATATCAGCTGTCATCCAAAGAAAGGAATTACCATTGAGACTCCAAGATCGGAATAATGGATTGGCGGTTGCATCTGTGAGTAGAGATTACTGGTTTCAGGAGTTCTTGGAGCATTCTTGTGACAAGATGTAGATTCTGTATGCAGCAATGGACATTGTCACATTACCAATGACAGTCAAAGCCGCTTGAAGCGCCACCAAGATCTATAAAACATAGAAGAAATTTCACAATTTTAAGTGCCCGTTGAAGAAAAAGGATTTCATGGAGATAAGAACATGTAATATAAATATCCAGCAACAAAAGTAAAGGTGTCTAGAATGCAGAGTACTAATCACGTCTTCAGTATTTTGCTAATTAACTAGATTCTAAACAAGCAACTGTCTCCAACTATCCAACACAGAGTGAATGCCTGAGCTGGGTAACTCCACAATTCAACCACTGAGTCAACCAAATGAAACAAGGATTGGAGATGTTTGAAGGAATGCACAGTATTAGTGTTTAATTGTGCTCGTTGGTAAGTGATACATTTTGTGCATCCTCCCATGACATACATTGTTAGGTAATAATATGATTCATTGGGTATCATTTACTAAATATAGTAAGAATTGTTTTTAAAGTAATTGATCACCTCCATGAATTTTCATAATATTTTGTTCTTCCAATGCATATAAGTTCCGGCAGCACATGGAACCCCTACGTCATTTTATCGTCAAGTGTGGCACACTTTACTAGATACTAGATCAATGACATTAATGACTAAACCATGAAGAATATCAGTTGTGGAAATGTTCCTAGGGACATTATGTCAGCACAAACTTTTAAGCTTCTTGAGATTCCTAAACTAGGTCCTGAAGCCTTTAAGCACCATCAAGATTTAAAAAATCTAATCGATTGGTTACCCAGCCAAAACCTTGAACAGATTATTCAGGAATCATTGAAAGAAAATTTATGTTGTTGAAGAATGTTGGGTGCAATAATTGTCCCTGCTTGGTAGAGCGATCGAACCGTGGTGTTTGGGCTGCTTTGCGGTTTAAAGATTTGAGTTGCACCATTACCATCAGCTATAGTAAAGCGGTAAGCACTCGGTCCCACAAAGAAGTATAGCAATGGGACCAACAGTTGAAAACAAAACTGTTTCATTCATGATCCTCACATACTTTAACCAAACGAGAAGAGAAATTCCTTATAATCCTCATTTTCCAGATGTTGAAAAGAGATTGCTCTAAAGTTAATTCTTAAATACGGTAAATCTTTAAGCTCTGGTATAAATCTAACTCTTGTGAACATCACCGAAATGATCTTCAGCCTCTACTATTTTTGTAACTACATTACTTCATTCTTTCTCACGACCTAAAAACTGTCAGAAGCACTTGGCCGAACTTCATATAACTTGATCAAGTATAATGATGGATAGCAACTAACAAGTATAGACCTGCATTCAGCAAACTTGATCCCTACAATGAACCTTTTTTAAAGCCCAATGAAAAGATTTTACCTCAAGTGACTCTGAGTTATAAAAGAAATGCCATGTACAGGCGCAGAAGGCACCACCCAATAGGGGTACCTAACAAAATAGGTAGAGTGCATGTCAAAATCTGTAATAACGAACTTCAAAAATCACCCACAAGCAAAACACATTGCAAGGTAAGCCTACTGTTTTAACCAAAAACAATTTTTTTTCTTGGAGGACAACAAAAACTATATATCTTTATGAGAAAATCGAACTTCACTACTTCGATAGACTATGAGTTGTGTTCAAATGCAACAAAAGGCTTCAAATTTAAATCTGAGGCACAAAATACATTCGAAGATGTCCTAGTGCATGAATCTCCACACAAACACGATCAAATACACAAGAAAGGGAAGCATAATTCACCATTCCCCAAGAGAGACCCTTCCAAGATTCAAACCCAGATTTCTCCCCGTATTGCCATACCAAAGCCATCGCAATGACCCTTTATTGAAAATAAACCAAGTCATATGGTAAACAGAATCAAGACAGCACAGAAAGTCATAAACGCTTCAAGTACGGCCAGCATTATGAAATATGGGTCTATGCATTAGCATCGTGCAAATTTTACTTTCGCTAGCTAATTTCTTGCAGCCAAATAAAGTTGTTAGGCCATTAGCTCAAAATGAGAGTTCAAACCAAAAACGAAGCTTTCTAGGTGGGAGAGACCCTCGAGCTCAATAGCCACTCCAAATTTTATTATGGACCCGGTGAGAACTAAAAGAAATCTCAAGCTTATTAGCCAGCCCACATTTTGTATTAGAGCCAAGGCGATATGCGTAATACAAGGTAACTGTTAAAAATTGATTCTTTATACACTGAAACATCATTACCATTCAGCAACACTGGAAACATGAATAGCCCAGGTGGGCAAAGAGAGAGCATTGGAAGGTTCACTAAAAAATGGAGACTCCACGGCATTCGAGGGTCCCACGAGGGAAATCAAAGCAATTCCAGCAGCTCCTATCCAAAGGGCATTGGCCTTCGGGCTCTGTTGAAAGTGCGCACAAATGGGACTTCCAGTTGTATGTTGAGATCTTTTGACAGCAAAATGGTCAAATTTCGATGAAATTGCATGTGAAGGGAGGTGGGCTTGCTTGAATTGTTGGAAGATGATCGGTTTTGGAAGACAAAGACAGCCTAGAATTTCCATTTTCCTTTCAGTTTAGAGGCTTTCGAAAGTGTGAACGAGCACCATATACTGAAACGAGAGGCGATGAAGACTGAAAAGCGAAAGAGGGACTCATTTTGAAAATAGTAAGGCAAATTTACCAATTTTGTTGAAGTTGGAGTACCTCATACAAAAATTCGACCAAAGGTTCCTAACCCCGAAACATAATATCAATATATTGAATTTATTATGTCATAAATTTTGAATAGGTCTCTTGTGAGACCGTTTCACGAATATTTATCTGTGAGACGGGTCAACCTTACCGACATTCACAATAAAAAGTAATACTCTTAGCATAAAAAATAATATTTTTTCATGGATGACGCAAATAAGATATATGTCTCACAAAATACGATCCGTGAAACTGTCTCACACAAGTTTTTGTCATTTATTTCACTATTTTATAAAATTAAAAAAATATTAAAATTAAGAAATGCAATATACCATTTTGTTTGTGCTATTATCAAAAAATATGTTGGAATCGCTTTTTTAGAAGGGAGAACAATAATGTAAAACTACTTTGTCTTGCCAATGTCCCCTCTATCTTCAAAAAATAGAGTAGATAATATAAATTTGAATTTTTTTAAAAAAATATTATTTTATTATTTAATCTATAAATGAATAAAATACATGCATCAAATCATATTATATACAAATACATTTTGCAAAACCAGGCAAAAGAAAGGTCCAACAACCTCAAGTTTAGCATGAAAGTGATCTTGGTGGGACAGGAATAGCTGATGAGAAATGTACATTATTCGGAGGAAAAAATAAAATAACATGTAACGCGGTTGATTATATTCATATTTATATATATGAAAAAATCGTTTATATAAAAACAATGCTTTTTTCATGAATTTTGTCGAATTAGATATCATAGACATAACATTTGTATTATATAATTTTTTTTAAAAAAAATGGATTTGATCAGTAATAAAATATAAAACGCCAAACCAAAATAGGGATTGTTTCACCCACTGCCTGCACGGGCAATAAACGGTGAGTGATCCGGACCCACCTCTATATAAAAAAAAAATTGACTTGAAAACATCCGAGTCGTTTGATCGATCCTTGCGAGCACTGTCAGCAGGGGTACGGTGTCGAGTAAACCCCAAAATAGCAAGAGTCTTCACTCAATTTCAAGCGTGACGGTGAAGAGTATACATCAAAAAGCAAAAGTCTGTCCTTCATCCCCTTCCCACACGTGTTAGTATTGGGTGATTGTGTCGTGCATGTGGTCGATTTTTCAAATTAAAAAGAATATTCTTTAAAAATACCCTTGCACAATTTAATCAAAATAGCAATAATATAATACAGTTTACAAAAGTTGTTGAACTTTCGTTTTAAACCATTATATTTTATCCTACAATTGTTTTTTTTATTTTAGAAAAAACCATAGTCTAAATAGAGATAAATTCATTGTGGTGACATTTTATATTCTCGAATGATACATGCAATCCACCATAAAATTATTTTCAGTTCATTATTCTGTCTTTTGAGGGCAAAATAATAATTGTAAAGCATTGTTTTTTGTATGTGTTTGAATTGATAAAATAAGTGAATATTTGATAGTCATGAGATCGAGTCGAATCTTTCTATCAATATTCTATCATGCTAGTATTTCATACAAGATTTGTTTAATATAATTTTATCGTAAATTGCAGTCTAATGCATTAATCCAATAGTTCACTTAATAGACATTAAATTATAATTAATACGAGTTTCATCGTTATTAAAAAATAATAACAATAATAAGGAAAAGATTATATTATAAGCAAGGAATCTTGACTTTAACAGCTACCAATCATCTTCTAAATTCAAGTCTTTTTCCAACAATGTCAATCTTTATGATAGAGGGAAACATAGTATATGTTTATATATATAAATTTTGTTTATATGGAAAACAAAAGTATTTGTTAATTTAATATATTATAAAATTTCTCTCAAATTTTATCAATTCAATTGTTCTATTTGAGGTTACTATTTAAACAATGATAAAAAAAATCCTCCTTGCATAAATGAGATCTTGATTTCTATAGAATCCATTATGTTTTTGTGTGAATTCTCATAGAAAAATACTAAACACGAGTATAAGAAATGACATGAGATTATTCATTCAAGTATCATCTCATTCTATCTCATCAACAATATCTTAAATTTGTTTTTTGAAACAGTAAAACTATGTCTATTGGTTAGTTTAAATTACTAATTTTATCTATGAATATATTGAGAAATTTCTTATTAAATATTTAGTTTGATTTGTATATTTCTCTTGTTTTTTTTAATGAAATTGGGTTAATGAGATCCTACTTATCTGGGCACTACCTCACTTCATTTCAACGGGTAAGATCTTGTCACACATACAATTTAAAAAAAAAAATGGGTACTATATATGCATAGACAAATCTTAGTCATCTATCATATCATGGAGACAATTCCCACGTGAATTGGACGAAATAAACCATTAGGGATGTTAATCATGTTATATTCGGCTTTCCATTATATTGTATTATATATATTATTAACTAAATTGAAATAATTTTAATTTCTTGAAATATCAAATGCTTTCCTTTATTTCTCATCTTCCCATGTTCTCTTTTTCCCTCTCGTATCGTATAACCGACGAGGGGAATATAGCTCTCCGCAAAACGTAATTCCCCATTTTCCGGAACCATTCTCTTTTAATCTACGTTTCTCCTCTCTTCCACCTCCGTTACCGCCCGAAGAATCCTTTCTGTATTGTTATTTATTGACAAGTAACAGAGCGAACGGATATATTTGACCGTTGCTGATAGACCCGGAAACCCCTCAAATTGTTGGTTTTTGGGGGGTGGTTGGCGGGCGGGGACCCAATTCGTGTGATTTCTTCGTTATTCGAGGATTGTCGAATTGGTCTTTTTCTTTTTTTGATCAGAAAATCGATTTCCTGTGTGTGATGACGTACAATGTTGTAGCCGAGGAGGATCCGAGGCTTGCAGGGGATTACGCGAAATTAGAGGAGGGTAGTGGTGACGCGGTGACGATATGCGAGACGGAAACATCGTCATCTTGCGGTGATGGTGGAGGCGGTGGAGGGTGGTGGTGGTCTTTGTGGTGGTGGGCCAAGCTGGTGCTGGTGGTGTTGTTTGTTAGCCTGTTGGGTGCGGTTTTCTTCAAATGGGTCGGACCCTTTTTCATGGATAAGGTTGACTTTCCTGGGAAAAACACTCACAACACTCACTCATATAAATTCTCCGTGAATACGTGCAATCATACTTATTATTTTTCTCGTTCAGGCATGTCAAGATGTTAGATGCTTATTTTTGTGATTTTTTGTGTGTATTTATGTTGATTCTTAATCGAATTAGGCGGATCGCTGAACTTTATATGCATCTGTAGTCGTGACAACGTCTTGTACCTACTCTTGAGATTCCCCAATTTAGTAGTTTCTTATTCTTATTTAATGATAATGGAGTTGTTGGTTTGTGGTATAATCTAGCTTGTCCCTGTAGTAGAATGACATCTATCCATCTACCCAGCATTTTTCAAAATCTTTTGTCCTCGATTTTACGGAGTGGAGATGGAGCTAGCATTTCGAGATTGGGGATGAACTGACACCATTTTCTACATGATACCAAAGTGAATGAAAATATGGGCAGAAGAATTTTTTAACATATATTTTGTATGATCCTGGACGTTGAATTATGTTCTCATCACATTGATGCCTGATGGTGCCTTCAAATTTTTTGCATGCATTGAATTGACTTACTTGGCTATTATGGCTCATTGAAGAACTTTATCAACTATTGAAGTCTTTCTGTAGTGTAACTTTTTCCTCTTGACATTTCAGTTTTGAACCCCGCCAAAAACTTTTAGGTTTTATATGCTGATTGTGTTATTGTCTAGCTGAACACGAAATGGTGATGAGAGGGAATTATTGATCTTATGAAATTTGGATGTTGGGATGTTTTGGACGTACAATTGATGTCATATCCAAATTTATGTTTTCAATTCCTACTAGTCACAAGTTAGCGCTGTTTAAAGTGAATTGGTTTATCAATATCGCTACTTGCTGCTATAGCTTTTGGTGAAGTGATAGGAGTTTGATTTGACAATGCTTGGACTGTATTGACCTGCAATTCTTGCATTCCTTGGTTTTCTTCTTTTTTAATTTAATCCTTGCCTTATTCCAGCTTGTAATTGCCACTTTGCTCTTTGAGACAAGTTTTGAACACTCCCTTTTTGCTCGTTTAAATTAGCTTCCTACGGGAAAAATACAAATTCCAGTATTTTGCCTCTGGGTGGGGGTTGAGTGGGCACATAGTGTTTTTTACATATTTTGCTCGACCAGTATGGGTCCTTTGTAACAAACGATTTACACTGATATAAATTCCAGTATTATTCCTAAAAAAGTCCAAAATTTCAAAATCTCAAAAGCTTCTTTCAGGAGGTGGTGATTGGCGGCAACTAAGCCCACTAGCAGCACTTGCTCTCTTGCATTTAGAAAGCATTTTTACAGATTCTTTATGAGGTTACATTGTCTTCCTTTGTTCAGCATCTTGCATCATGATAAACGTTGCTTAGCATGTGCAATTTCAGTTCGTAACATATAATCATTTTATTCTCTCATTGCGTCTCTTGACCATTTTCATTCTAGAATCTAGCATTGCACAATTGTTTGATGTGCTTTTTTTAGGAAATCATACCCATCATAAATTGGGAGAGGGAAACATTCAGTACCAGAACACTAGCACTTGTTGTATTTGGTTCTCTGGCAATATTTCCATCTATTCTTTTACCTTCTACCCCATCCATGTGGGTGGCTGGAATCACTTTTGGTTATGGTTACGGATTTTTGCTTATCATGGGAGCAGTGATCATTGGAGTCTCTCTGCCGTATTTCCTTGGGTCACTTTTCTATCGTAAAATCCAAGTACGTATGTTTGCATATCCTTTCTGTTTCATGAAATTTTACCCAACATTGTTCGTAAGTTTCTTTACTACAGGTGTGGCTAGAAAGACATCCCAAAAAAGCTTCTATCATAAGATTAGCAGGTGAAGGAAATTGGTTTAGTCAGTTCCGAGCCGTTGCGCTGGTTAGGATTTCTCCTTTTCCATATGTCGTGTACAACTACTGTGCTGTTGCTACAGATGTCAAGTACTGTCCGTATTTGTTGGGGACACTGACAGGAATGGTGCCAGAAGTATTTGTCGCACTTTACACGTAAGAACTCTCTCTCTCTCTCTATTATTTCTTGCTAGAAGAAATTTGATAATTCATGTAGTTGACTCACAAACCTGTTTTTAAATTTAAATGCATCACTTTTGGTATGGTGTTCACCTGTAGTAACTTCCGGCTAGAGAATTTCAATCTTAGGTATATAGTTTTATGGTAACAAAGCATTCCTCTTTGTTCATTTAATGAATGCGTCGAATCTTTTTGTGTGAACTTGCATTCAGAAAGTTAAAATTCACATATAGATTGTTTTTAGCACATAGCCAACACGCAGGAGATGCATTGATATACTTTAGGACTAATGAACATACTGCATGATTATCTCCCTAGGAATTGTTGAGTTTTCTTGCCAAAGGTAGTGAAACTGCTTGTTATGAAGTTGTATATGTGGCCTATCAATTTCCCACCGCTTAATTTACTTGTATATTTTGTGGGTGTGTTATGTATATATTCGGACAGAGCTTATTCTTATGTTGATTTTGTCTTCTGTTCTACTTTTCTTTGTTCTTGGCATCTTCTTGTTTGATGGAATACATCAAAGAAATTAAATGTATTTTGAAGCATGATTTATGAGGTTGGTCAGTGTTATCTCACAGACCTGCTATATATCAGCTTCAGCTTGCCAGATTTCTTTTTCAGCAGAGTCAGATTGGATAAAAGAACCTTAAGGAAACATTTTATTAATCTTGAGTTTTTAATCGGTTATCTTTTAATAAAAAATTATAAAAAGCAATTTTAATGTTCAGATAATATTTAGTAAAAATGAATTTGTTTCGAGGAGAAGTAGAAAGTAGAAACAGAAGGCCAGAAACTACATTTTCTGGCTTCTGGAAAAGTCCTTTCTCGAGTATTTTTAAAACACCTTTTCCATTCCATCAAGTTTGTTTAGAAACCGTGCTTTTATTTTTTTTAAATGAAATCTTATCGATTTATTGGATTGCAAACACCCTTCCCCTCAAAAACGGAGATAAATTACCTAGACGTGCTAAACTAATATAATCCTTGTCCATCCATCTTCAGATCATGGTCTCTTTCGTGCTCGTATAGCTTCTTTTATGTGATTATACACACTTGTTATGAGTCTCAAACTTATGCCTCTGTTTATTTTTTCTGGTATTTCGAACTTCCTGTGCACTAATGGGGTGTTTGTTTTGTTCAACATGCAGTGGCATACTTATAAAAACTTTAGCTGATGCTTCACACAATCACCGCACACTGTCGGCTCCTCAAATAATCTTCAATGTCTTTGGCTTTTGCACGACTGTGGCTGCAACAGTTATAGTCACCATATATGCTAAAAGGCGACTCCGGGAACTACAGAAGGAAGAGGAGCTACAGCTGCAGTGATCTTTCAAAATTACTGGCTACGCGGATCAAGCTCTCGATGGGAACCGGTCCCCAAGAAGATGAGCTTGCGTGTGTATATTTTAAAATATGAAGAATGTGGATCTTGAAACGGGTTTTACTAAACGGCTGACGAAAAATCCCGTGTAATGAATTTTTAATGTTCTTACCTATGTTTTCTGATCTTTCATGATGAATATGATGTCACGTTCAAAAATCTGGGTGGATATTTTTTCTTTTAAAAAAGAAAACAATTTGCTAGGGAGTTTTATTTGTCATTTTTTTTAAATCTTTAGGCACTGTGTTCGTTATCACAACTTTGGTTGGATAGTTGGTGTAGAAAGTTTTGAGTACATTTTGAAGATGGCGTATTATACACAAAATAAGATCATAATCTCCTAAAATAATAATAATAAACGGGAATAATTTGAAGTACCCAAAAAATAAAATTGAGAAAGAAAAGATCCGATTTGGTATTCGGCCGTATAAAATGGATGAGTGGAGGTTCTGCAATTTTTAAGGATATTACAAGAGTATGTTTTCTTTGAATTTTGTACTTTTAAGGGTGTGTTTGGTAGGTAGGGTCATGGTCTTATCTAGGGTTTGTTTCAATCTACCCGTGCAGGCAGTGCCTGAACGGGCAATGAACTGCCCGGATCATTCCACATGAGTGATCCGGGCCCACCTCCCTGTAAAAAAAAAAAAATTTGGCTCGAAAAAATCCGAACCGTTGAATCGACCCCTGTAGGCAGTGCCCGCAGGGATAGGGTCGACCGAACCCTTATCTAGTCACGTATTTACTTACAAAATGTGTGACACATCAATCAAATCATGAACGAAAATACAATATTATCTTTAATATATTTACTTTATTCATATGATTTAATTATTAAAAAGTAAAACTATAATTAACTTACTAATCTCATATTTAATTGAACAAACCAAATAATTATTATTTATTCATTATTATTCAACATCCTACTCATATAATTTAATAATCGCAACGTTATCCAGTCAAATCTTATCAACCCAATTAAATAAAGCTGTAAAAATGTTTTTTTTCCCAAATATAATAAAAAAAATAAACTGGAGTAATCAGTAAAGTCAAATTTCAGTTTTGCAATATGATAAGAGTAACAGTAAAACCAGCCACAGCTCTTCGTGCAATTGATCCCCAACTGTTACAAACTGTTTACAAACTCAACAAACATCTTTTCGAGCCTTTCTTTACTAAGGTTGATTGTTTGTTCAATGAATTCAGTTTCAGAAAGCATTGTGATAAGCAGATGTTGGATTGGGACTGAAACAGACGAAAATCTTGCTAGTTTCTTGGCAGCAGACATCACATTTATATTGGACGTATACATTACCCCTGCTCTCAAAGTGGGAAGTGAAAGGTGGTCGTTCGATAGATTGTATACTATGCGAACTCGTTTTTTATAATATTCCTCAGTATCAGCGATTTCTGCTATGCTTACGAACTCTTCGCTCCCGTGTGTTGATCCAACTAACAGTTCATTGGAGATGATATGGATATTCTTTTCTGTGGCGAATACGAGGAGGTCGTGAAGTGTTTCTCAGTAATTGAGTGCTCGATCAAGAAGCAGTAATGCTTAATTGAAGCCGTCTAGACTTCAGCATGGAACCGGTATAATTTCCACACCAGTTCGCCATGTTACATCACCGTCAAAGCTGCATTATGCCAAAAAAAAATAGTGTTTTGACTAAATAAATTAGCATCCCTAAGTTTTGCTCAACTCCAGCAAAGGTGACAGGACTTACTCAGGTGATTTTCGAGATCAGCGAGAGCAAAGATGAGTATCTCAATTGCAGGAGGCACACCGGTTGTTAGTATTATTTGTTACGGGTTAAAAAGGAGCGGTTTGTCTACGACTGGAGACATGAAGCCTGCCACTGCCTGCATATTAAAGCATTAGCGCAGCACTGTGGCAGCCTATGGGAAAAGTTCTTCAAATTTAACTTGATCAAAACATATCAATTTATATCCAAATATTAGAAACCAATTGTTAGAGCATAAACATGAGAGGAGAGCATAAATCCAAAAAGGCTAGCCTACTAGGTGAGAAAGTCACCCAAGCTTGTTAGCCACTAAACAGTTTCTCCAGTAATTGATGAGCAACATAACTTCGCCCACCCCTTGAAAGTTGATATCTACAGAGGCCGGTTAGAACTGGCTTTCACGCGGTTATCAGTTGCCAAACCACGTAGCTTAAGATCCAATTTATATGTTATCAATACTGGCGTGATGGTATCTATCCTACCCACATCATCTCTTCTGCGAGTCAATTCTCGACACGAATAAGAATGTTGCACACCTAGATATCTAGATTATACAACTGGCGTACTATGCCCCCCACCTGACTCCATACCTAACCACGAGGCCTCTCACTGTATATCGGATACAAATGAGGTAACATGATCTATAAAGTTGGATGCACACACTAGATCTCTGTCAAAAGCTGCAGAATATAACTAAACTGCAGGAAATTTACGTACCACTTTCAAATCCCACAGCCCATCAAATGACTGATATGTAGCGATCCTAGTTATGCTCAAGTCCCGCCCAAGAATCAGTTCCTTCTCATAATCCACAAGCCACTATTGAACCAAATTCGACAATAACTGCATTAACAAATAAAATCAATCACATAACCTTAAGCCAGCACCTTCACTATAAAAAGATGAGTCTACGCTACGCTACGGGGGTAACAATCACATCATAGCATAGACTTAACCATAACAAGAGCCACATCATATATTTGAGAGCTCAAAAATATGAGGAAAAAAATAATTCATTAAAAGATATATAGTGAGAGACTCTACAGGAAAATGTAAAGATCGATTCTTTGTTATGGCCTGATCTAAAAGATTCATTTGCTCTTTGTCGGTGAGATTAACTCTTTCTGAATCTTAATGAGGTGTTCTCTAAAAGATAGTTTTTGTTAACTCCAAATGCAGCGTATGACAATCTCACTTCGCGTATTAGTTTGAATGGACATATACTTCATGTTTATATATCATGATTTGAACCAGAATGTCCCTCTTCCTATGATTAGTCTATCAGATTAAGAAGTCAAAACCAATCACATTTTCTTCTATACTTAGATAAACATGGAAACATGATAAGTTGCCACAACACGTTATTTTAGTTCAACAATAACGGTATCGACTATATTGACACCAGGCACATTTTCTTTCTCATTTAACATACATAAGCTGCATGGGTCCACCTCATTTCTATGTTGGACCACATACAACTGTATTTCACATGCCAAAAGTAAATTCGTCCTATGTAACATAGACTATTGTAAAACGAGACCCAACCGGTTTTCACCCACTCCGAGCTGAATTAGCTCTGGATGACACCTGGGCACGTCCGTTGGACCCCTCGGACTATAAAGCTGAGATCTTGAGTGCACCCTCTGCAGCCCTGGTGGTGCAGAAGGGCATTCTGGCAATATGGGATTGGTCTCTGCCGGCGGCGGAGGCGTAGGAGATTCACGGCTGGAGCCGCCGCCTCCGCCTCCTAGAGACTTGAGGAAGAGCTGTAGAAAGTAGAACAGAGCGCATGGAATCACTGAGCCTAGGAAAAGGCCACCGTGGCCTTGCACCATTTCTTGCAAGGGACCTATAATCCTCATTGCAGCCGCCAATCTACCTCCGGCAGTTGTGGTGGCGCTAGACGAGTTGCCTTTGTACATCTTGATGTTAACATCATGCTACTAGGTGTGCACGAGCAAGAATCTTTTCCCAATAATTTTCCTTCAATTTCAAGAAATAAAGAGTCGGAGCTTATTTTGGCATGAGGGGATGAGGTGAATCATGAATGAGACGAATGGTGCCCGATCATAATTATGAATTTTCTGTATTTATTGTCAACAAACATATGCTGAAAAATGATAATATACATGCAACAATTGTTTTCTTTTCTTTTCGTTTTTTTCCTGAGAGATTTTTTAAATTTATTGTTGTGTGGCTTTGAATTTTATTGCTTAAGAAGCATAATATTTAGTTATAGTTATGATTTATCTATATAATAATTATTTATCATACATAATCAAATCGTTGCATATAAAATTAAATTATTACATTAAAAATATGTCTCTCGTACGACGACTTAACGTATTTTTTCGTGAAATAAGTCAACTCAATTCACATTTTTCATTAATCAGATAGGATTGAAGATCAATTTCATAAAAATTGATCAATGAGAATATTTTTCACGCGTTTTTTTTTAATATTTAATATATAACTTTTCTTTATATTAATTACTAAAATGATAAAATTGTACTTTAAATCTGTCAATCAAATTAAACATGTTATTATTGATACACTATTATTCGATATTTATAAATCATATAATTTTTATTTCATCGAATATCATTCATCCAAGTAAAGAGACCTTTAGAGTACCTCATGTTTCCCAAAAGTTTTGAAATTGTATTTCTGGAGTTAGATAAATTGGAGAGTTTGATCGATAATTTGTTGCACTGTTTAATGAGATGCATTTCAATGCGAGCAAAGAGTTGCATGGTTTTTATAGTAAAGTAGCCAATATTAGGATACTTCACAGAGAAATAGATCAACATTAACAAATATAAATAGCTGATACAAATAAGTACCTAATACGTACCCAAAATCAGAAGAGTGATATCACGTACAATAATATTTGTACAACAATTTTTATATCATAAAAAATTCAATTTATAAAAATCTGATGATACACTTAATACAACGCGATATAATAGTAAAATCTCACGAAATAATAATAGTTATCTTACGATATAATTAATGTAAATATCGTTGTATCTTAACATTATTCGAATTTGAAATTTAAAATAAATAACTAAAAAAAAAAAATTCACTTAAATAGAACCAAGAAAAGAATATTAACCTAACATGTAAGAAATAAAGAAAATAAATTTTACTATTAAATTTATTCTCTTACAAAACTAAGAACCCGATATTTCTATATCTACTTCAAAAAATTAGATATACGTATATATTCATTAATTTCTTGAATCAGTATATAATTTATATGTTAATTAAATAATTAAAACATAAATGATATTATCTTTTCGGAGACATTATTCTAGTTTTTACAAATAGATCCCTTATACTTTATGGCAAATATCAACATTTAAACCGATGTGTAGACATAATTCTTTTGAATCTATGACGCTTTGTTTATGATACAGATAACGATTTACTACATTTTTCTTAGCTAGCAAAAGCTACGTTTACGCTTCCAAATCTATCATTCTCAGTTCTCTTAATTTTTCTGATATATAAAATAATTTTATTTGACTAATATATAACCAAATATATACTAGAAACACTTAATTTTTTTTATAAAAACATTTAATCTTCAAAATACTTGGGAAAAAACAAGTGGTGTAAGTCCATGGAGTTGACTGTATGGAAATTATATGAAAAATAGGTTCTCAGACCAAAGACAATCCCATGCTTGAATTTTAAAGTCTGGTGATGGGACCTGACGAACGAATTAAACCGTTGAGGGTACTTTCGTAACATCACACTAAGCCGGAATTCCAGTGTCCGAATGAATCTGTACCCGAATACCCGGATTATGACCCATTTCCCTAACCTCATTGTCAAAATTTCAAAATTCCCCCATTAAATACTCAATTAAACCATCTCATTCAATGCCCGGATTTTAACGTGCAGATATCCATTTTTTATTCACTTTAAAATACACCGAAATCATAATAATTTGAAATTGATATGCCAAATCTAATTAATAAAATAAATTATTCGATCCAAAATTTATAATAACACTAAAACTTGTAGTAATTTTGAAACCTTAATTTATATTAAAGAATTATATATTTTACATTCTACTCCATGTCTAGTAGCCGAATGATGGGTAAAATAAAATATAAAAAATATGATACATACGCATAATTTATTTATGTACAGTGAAATACAAAATAAAAAAATATAATTATCTACGTTCCATCTGAATTGCTAAGGTGAAGTAGCGTGACTTATCAAATGGGAACCAAAAAGATATTATTTTTTTACTATCAACTTTCTTGGAAAACTATTTTTGTTTATTTTAAATAAATAGATAAAAAATAAATTTTTTATTTTTAATAAAAAATGCCATTTAAATAACAATAAAAACAATAACTAGGGTAACAACCAAATTCTCGAACCAATATATTTTTTAAACGTTGTGAATATGTAGTCGTTATATTTGGTGTTTTTGGATAAACTTAATAGTCAACACAGTAACCTGCAAATTGCGTTAATCTGATAAATCATATCGATTAAGTCATGTGTAGCAGACTCACAACTAGGATGACAGAGACAGCGGGAGATTGAACTCGACGTATTGATAACAATTATTTATTTTTTATCTATATTGAATTTATTTATTTTTTTTAAATTTAAGTTACATAGTTACTAATTAGGATGTTCATATAACCCGGTTATTGGGTGCGAATCCTCCCATATCCGTTGTGTTTCAAATTTCCAGATCCTGATGCCCCCTTCTCTTCTGACAAAACCAAATACATACAACTTCCTGTCTCTACTCACTCTCTCTCTCGAATTTCAAGAAATCTTCGCTTCAACATTTCAGCTTTTTCTCCATCATATTGCTCTCCCCCAAAACACTTTATAGATTCTCCTTGCCGGGGAGAAACGAACCAAAAATGGAAGAAGTACCCAAGGTTACTGTGTACGAGCAGGACGAGGAGATGGAATGCACGTTCACGGTGTATGAGATTGACCTTGATTATGAGTTCGACGCCGCTCGCTTCTTCGACTTCACCCGGCTCGAGTCGCCGCTGGAGGCGCGCCTAGCGGAGGTCTGGTTCCACTCAGCCGGAAGCTACCCACCTTCCCGTAATAATATTTATTACTCTCCTATTTCCCATTTAAGGTTACTATCATTGAATCTGAAAGTTGGGGTTCTTTATCTCTTTCCCGGTGGTAGACGAATTGAAAACTCATAAGTCGATCTGGATATGGGATTTCTGCTATTTCTTGCCATTATTTTTGAATGTTTCGTGTCTTTTATGGTAATCCCATCTAAAGTACGCTTTTTGGAGATTGAGGTACTAGCACCAGCAGCGGACTGTTTTACAGTCTTCAAGACTTCCGTTGGGTACTGTGTAATTTACAGAAGTTGGTTGAAGGGAATGCTTTATTTATTTTTTTGAAAAAAAACGAAATCATCATTTCAATGCTATATCAAGGTTAATCATGATATGCATATTATTTTCATTATTAGTAATGCCATAATATGTATTGAAATGAGTATTCTTTATCTTTCTCTTTGTTTTCATTTCATTGTACTTGATAATCTTTGTGTACATTTTTTCAGCTTTCGTGGCAAACTTGGTTCCGAGAGATAAAATGATGATGGAAAATATATGTATCTCCCCCAAGTCTAAAGGTGTGGAGAACATGAACCCGGCCGAGTGTGTCTCAGATATTGAGGACGAAGAAGTAATTTCAGTCGTGGATACAAATTACAGAGGTACTACTATTCAAATAGACATATGATCCTTTTGTCCTCATCATAGTTGGAGGACTCAATGTTATATGTTGGCTGCTAGGTTTTCAATAAACATAGATAAAACAAGGCTATAGGTTAAACCATTAACGTGTCTATCTCGTTTCATGTCGAGTTTATTGAATGTTGCTGGTAGAAAAGGATTTATTGGAATATGTTCAAACTCGTTAAATGGTTCATATAAATTCTAACAATGATATCATTTTGCTGTTTTGAACAAAGCTCTTCTAGGCATGGTGGTGAGGCTTGTTCTTTTTTAGTGTTCCCTTATAGGAATTAAGAGTTACTTTGGCAGCTATCTCTGTGCATCCTGCTACGATAGTATTCTATTTACTTCTTTTCAGTGTAACAATCGATTTAATTTGATTTGGTGTCAATAAAGTTGTCTGCATAGAGTGGTCACAGGCAATTTTAGTTTTTTCCACGTTTCTTCTGTATTCAACGCTTGAGTGTCCTTTTTGTCCATCTTCCAAAAAAACATGGACAAAAATAACCAGTTCTACTCTGCTTCAATCAATTATAGTGTTGTTGGTTTGAATTTCAAATAACTAGAACACGTGATACATTTTTTGATATAAGAAAAGACATGATATCACCCATTGGTTAATTCTATCTTTATATTTTTTTCATAGATTTTGATGGAAAGGCCTATGGAACTTTCAATTCTCTACAAATTGGCAGCAGGACAAAGCTTCAGAATCCGTCTAAAAACATACCCTCAGGTCTTCTTTTTTCTGTGATGATTTTGTGTAGTAAAATTGTTCTTTTATGTTCTTTTTTAACCATTTTCTAATCATTTATGTCCTTGGTTTGACTTAATTTAACCCAAATCTAAAATTCAATGAGGCTTTCTTGTCAAAGATCTTAGATATACCACCTTTGTTGCGTAACAGTGAGAGTTTGTGTGTGAGTGTTTTTCTTTTTTCGGGTGTTTGTGCGTGTTCTTTTCTTTTTTCGGGCTTTCTTATTTTTTTGTATATCTATTTGTACTTTCACTGCTTTACCTAGGTTAACAATCACGTGTCAGGCTATACTAAATCAAAACCTTACACAAAATTGTTAACGAAGAAGCCTTCTTTTCCAAGAACTTCAACTCTTCTGAAGCCAACAGCAAGCCAATTGGCCAAGCAAAATCATCCACCCCAGGCTGGTTATGCTAGGTTATATTTCTCTTCTGATTCCAATTTATTATTTTATGTAGCATTTACGTTTTAGTTAGGATTGTTACAAAAATTTGTTATGATTTTTCTCTTCATTTTGTCACTTGTTGTGTCATGTCAAAGAAGAGATTTGAAAAATCAAAACTAACCTTGTTATGCCGGGATTCTTTGAAAAAGTCTAATCTTCATTTTGCGAAGCACTAGATCTGATTAGTGATAGAAAATTTGTTTGTTATGGGGATGCATCATATGAGGCTTCTCATGTATCAAGATTGGTATATGACGTTTATTCCTGAAGTGCCAGGTCAAATACATCCGTAGAGAAAACGGATAAAAGCTCTGTTTGCACTTTTGGGATTGAGAATCATGCTGCGAAAAGGCAAAAGCTTGAGGGTGGTCTTCTCCGCAAGGTACATTTCATTTCTTCCCTCTTAAACATCATGGATTTCTTGTTCTCTTGTTTGAATTTTCTTTCTCTCGCTCTCTATAGCTGTTGTTTTCAAGCTAGATGCCTCATGATTAAAAGTACCGATGATTATCATGTAAAATGACCTAAAATGTTTCTTTTTAGGACTAAATCTTTGTTGATAACTGGTAAACATGAGGTTGCTATCACAAATCTTCTTTCCGTCAAGGCGATGCTAGGGAAACTACTTTTAGTCAATCTGTTGTTTGTAGTTGGATGAAATTTTCAGTGACTAATCAAAGAGTTTCTTTCCTTTATGTTTCTTAATAGCTTAAACACTTTACTTAATAGGTCGTGGATGCAGAGCAGCTGCAGCAAATTAGTTTTGTCCACAAGGTTCCAAAGCAGGTATGCTGTGTACATTGTCTCACCTCTCTCATTTTTGTTACAATGCAATGATGCAAGAATCAACCGGAACAGCTTCACAGTTGAAAGACAACACTCAATTAACTTAAGTTATTTTAAATGATTGGACAGGATGGAATCACAAACCATACCAAGACGAGAATCACTATTCCAAGAGAGCCGGATCTTGAAACTTCACACCGGTCTCTGAAGACAAGGTTGGTTTGGTCCACTCAGGAAGCATTTCTATCCTGACATTTCTCCCAAAAAAGGAGCTGTTGCAGGAGATTTCGTATATTACTCCATTAGTGTTCTGAGCGTCCTGCTTGGTTGTCGATTTTCAGGCCAAAAACTAGTAAAGAATCTGAAAATGGGACTTCCACTGTTCGTAGGTTCAAAGCTCTTCCGCTAAATAGGAAAGTTAGTATTTAAATCATATTAATGCAGCACGTATACTTTCAAACTACATAACAATTTAAAATTTTCAAGTCCTTGATTTTTAGATTCTCGAGGCACCTTCATTACTTCCAAAAAGAAGCATTCCTGTCATGCCAAACTTTCAAGTGAGTGCTCGCAAAAAGTGACGTCTTTCCCACATTTTCTTGTGAGACATTATTTATTTGATTTGTGTGCTCATTTCCTTGCAAATTTGGCCTAAGGAATTTCACTTGAAGACATCAGAGAGGGCGATGCTACACAAGTCAGTAGCTCCAAAACTTTCAGTCCCAGGCCATCAGTCTTATAAGGTTATTAATTGTATACTTAATCAAGACATTTTGACATGTTTTATTAAGTTTGTTAATCTGTCGATGTTTATCTGTGTTTATAGACGTATCTATGTTGGGGCATAAGTGGGCTCTTGCCCACTAGAAATTTCCAAATCTAACTTAGTTTATTTATATATTTAAATTAAACATATATAGTAATTTATAAGGCTTCAAAGCCTACTAGAAATTTGACATAAAGCAACTAGAAACTATATCACGAAATAAGAATACACAATTATGTTTGATTTCTTTTAACTACGGCAAAAATTAAATTTTCAAAGCAAATTTGTTGGGTGTAATAATTGCGCTTTTTAGAAAGCAATCGTCACATGATGTTCTAGTTGTTGTACGACTTAAAATATTTGAGTTGCACCATCATCATTATCGATAGTTTTGGTAAAACGACAAACGCTTGTTTCTATAAAATTTCAATCGTAAAGTCACAATACTAGATTTCAATTTCAGTAGAATCAACGTTGCACTTACATATTCCAATTTCCCTGTACGATTATTTTTTAATCATATAACTTAATTGGAATTTTCATGCCAAGACTTGATAAGATTCTATTTTCTACCGTATAATTTTAATTTTTTTAACTTTTGTCTCATAATCGAAGATAATGTGTTACAAATTGCTTTAATATATGTGCAATAAATTTTGCCAACAATATAAAAAATTTCTAGTTACGTCTATGTCTATGTTACTCTCCCAACTTCATGGATTCACCATAGGCTGTGATCAAATAATTGAAAGATAACGCGAGGTCCCTTTATTTTCTTCCTTGTTGAGTTTGAGTGTCCTAAGGTTTAACTTGCTTAAAGCTGATGTAGAGATTTTATCCTGTTTAAGATTGTGTGCAATGAAATTAATTTAATACTTTTTGTCGCAGGCATCACACAAATATTTCAGTGACATTACCACAGATCAAGGAAACCGGGAGCCTGAAAGGTAGTACTTGTTGATCCTTCCATCGAGTTCCTCAGGCCATAGTTTTTCATTTCTACTGCTCAGCCATCAACAGCTGCATGCCTTGTTAGTTATTCAAAGTTTAATGCTTCAAACCTGAGATGTCCACAGCAATGCCTGTCTTTTCTATGATTTAGTCTCATTGCTGCCTGCGTTACTGCTGTGTAGTTTATTCCTTGATTTTGTGAACATATTCTTATTGTACAATTGAATTTCTTGTTGTTTAAACTGTTTGTGCTTGCAGACCCATCCATGTAAATGCCTCAAGGCCAGAGGTTTGTGAGTCTTCTTGTGGCTTCAAAGCTCTTCCCCTAAATAAGAAGGTACTTCTCTCTGAATCAAGTATCATACTTTAGGTAAACATCTTAAATGTGATTCTTTATACTTGTAGATATTGACGAGCAAGGGCACTTTTGGAGTTTTCCGAAATAGTAAGAAAGATACTACTGTGCCAATGGTAATTGCCATGAGAATTCAGTTCTATAATCTAAGGATTCCTATTATATTGAAGTGCCACCACTAAATATAGTCTTGTCAACGTCACAGGAATTTAATTTCCAAACGGAGAAGAGATTTAATCATAATCCTCCAATTGAACTTTTCAACAAGGTAAATTGATATACTGTTGTCTACTTGCTGGATCATGTTGGCTTTGCTCTTCCGAACTACTCCTGCGCGAACTTCCAAGAAATTAACATACTAATGCTCTGAATTTCTGGACTGTCTCGTGCAATTACTGTAATTTTATTTAGTCACCGATCTTGTAAATCATTGAAGGAAACTGCACATTATTTGATTAATCCTTTTCTCTTTCTGAACTAGCTCTCATTAGTGCCTGAAACACCACAAACTGCTAATCATGAGTCTAAACTGCCACGTTCCATCAGCACATCAGCCAAGGTTCCCTGAGATTTCCTTTGTCATGTTAAGAAATCAAAATCATGTCATATTGTTGAGTTTGACTAAATATACTATAACATTTTACAAGGGTTCAAAAGAGAACAGACGGGGTTGCTTCCAAAAAGGAAATGAGGTATTGGATGGCTCCCTCTCACATACTTTAAATATCATTCAACAAAGTTAATCCATCGACGATAGGCTTTCCTTGAAGAATTTGTCTCGTGCTTTTACAAATTGCCGCGATGTTGTGTTCTTTAACAGATAAGACAACCATCAAAAGCGAGACTGCCTGTGCTTGTTGGAAAGCAGCATATTGGTGTTGAAGCTGAAAAAATTGAAGTCAATGCTGCGTCTTGCTTTAACTGGTAACTTGATCTATCCTTTATATTCTTAGACATAAATCTTGTTCATTATGCTTATAAGATGGTACTTCAGGAGTAACAGTGTTCGTTGAAGGTGTGAAGGGGGAACATTATCGGTGATTTTGATAGTTGACCTTAAAATTCCTGTGATCTGATTGAAGTGGGCAATGAGTCTGTGGTCCGAATACTGATACAACCATTTATATCTGGTCAGAATCTGAAGCTCAGACGGATGGCGCACGGAGGGGAATCTCTGAACATACTCTAAATGTAGATTACCATACAGAGGTGCTGATATTTGTCCCAAGTGATTGTTACCATTGGAATATACAGTTTCAAATGTGAACTTTCTCCTGATCCACTAATAAAATGTATAGGCGGAACACTCTTTTTACATATGAAAGTTTATGTTGCAGTTACCCTCAAACTCTAGTTTGTCGGGAAAAGTGCAGTTATAAAACAAAGATCAAGAAACGTCATGGTTAAGCTGTGGATATTATAACAGGATAGGAAGTTAAGTCTTGCCGAAAGGCATGCTGTCCGAAACTACACATGCCTCGTAATTCTGCTTTTCCAAAGTCAAACTTGCTCTGTCTCACCATTATATCTATCTTTATAGAAAAAAAATTGGTCAGGTCAAGATTATTACAAACTTTTATGGCTATGAGAATATTGAATTGGGTATTTGGATCAATGATGCTGGTCAAATGTGAAATTAAAAATAATTAAAAATATGCGCTATTGGGAATTAGACACTGTCTATTTTAACGAATGAATGTCATTTTTAAAATTTAAAGTTCGCTGGATCATTTACACAATTTTTGTGTATTTTTTAGTCAATAAAATAAAATCATAGCTTGCATTAGCTCTTCATCAAGTCAAATCTTTGTAGAAACAAAGGAATTGAAACTTCAAAGACAAAATCGTTATGTTTAAGCAAACGTCGACCAACTAGAACATGAACAATTTGATTAGCCAGACGTTTTGCATTGTTGAATAAAAGAACACAGTTTCCATGTATTGGATCAATCCACACAATTATTGCTCTATGTGAGAACAACACTGGATTTGCATGCCACCAAATATGCATGTTAAGTTAAATAACTATTATCTATTATCTAGTCGTGCACTTTGCATACTTGTAAATTCTTATTCGTAGGTGATATTTTCTAAATATAAGTAATGTAATTAACAATTTTGAGTAGTTTATAATTAGTTTTGATCGACATGATTTTTTTATAAGATTTACTATCATTAGTTAGAATAATTACTATTTAATTAGGGGTGATCCTTGGTGAGATTTGTAATAATTAAAAAGATTAATCACGACATATATAAATGATTAATAATTATGTTAGTTTATATATATATATATATATATATATATATATAAACTAACATAATTATTAATCATTTATATATGGGAAAAAAGCATATCCTACGGATCTACTATGAGACAGTCTGATCTATAACAAATCGACTAGATCTATACTTACCGTAAAAAGTATAATTTTTAATATAAAAATAATATTTTTCATGGATCGAGTCAAATTAGATATTCGTTTTACAAAATTGACCGTGGTCTAATAGGATTTTGTGTTTATTTTATATATTGAAAATCAAAACACAATCCTATTCTATTTCAAAATTTTGATACTCCTATCACATATTTATTTTAATTTCCGTAAATTTTTTCTAGAACATGGTCTTTTAAATTTACAAATCCCCACGAAAATTTTGAGTTTTGCAAATATCGAAATCTCCATAGAATTTATAAAAATTTACTCGGGCATTGGCGGCCCCAATATGATCCCTACATCCTACTGAATCATGCCAAATTCTAATCAAAGTGTCAAGCAAGATATTTTAAAAGTGAGTAATTTTTATAAATAACATAAATATACACTACCAAGATTATAAAAAATAGGTACTAACTAAACATAATATGAATTGTAAAGCCTGTAAGAATATGCTTATAACTTAGTAGGTTAAATTACAACTCATGTTTCATAAATTATCACCTCATAATCACCAATACTCAAATTAATAGAAAAAAGCCAAAAATTAAATTACGGTCAGTTTTCGATTTAAACCGAATTCCCCCTTTGTTTTTTGCTTTTAAAAAAAATTCCATTCAAATTTATCTAGTTGGATCAATATTTAGCATGAACATTGAGAAAAAGGCAAAAAAAAAAAAAAAAGAATTTTGTTTGATTCGAAATGGACATTTTTAATGCGTGAAAAGCACAAAGTGCCCATATGGAACCTAATATAGAATTGTTGTTAGTGTGTGCCGCCATTTGCATTGTTAGGAGGAAATTTCTTGGAGCAGGAAACAATGAAGCAGCAGCTGTCAGCCGGCACCTGATGTTTCATTTCTTAACCACAGAAATTCACTAAGTACGTACATTATAAATGCTGTAATTCATCAACCCCACCAATCAGAAAAACTAACTGAATACAACTCAATTCAGGCTAGCAAGCCAAGGCCTTCTTTGATCAAGAAAGAGTTTCTTAATGGCCTCTATAGCTTTCTTGATCGCGGTAATCGTGGCAACCGTGGTTGCTCCGACTTTGGCTACTGATTATATGGTTGGAGACAGCGATGGTTGGAAACTAGGGGTCAATTACGCCGATTGGGCCAAGGGCAAAGATTTTTACGTTGGCGACACTCTCAGTACGTGAATTTAAGTTCAAAGTTTTTATTTTTTCTTGGTTTGTTCGGAATATGGTTCAATAATTCCATTTCGTAAATGTTAAGGTAAGTTGGGCACTTTAACGATATCATAGCATCAGTTTAGATAGCAGGCACGTAGTCTATTTTTTTAATCTAATTAAAATCAATACTCTTTTCAAATAAAACATGATATATTATAATTATATATATGAACAAATAATAATATTGTTGATTGCAGCGTTCATGTACAAGGAGGGAGTCCACAATGTACAGAAAGTGAATGGTCCCGACTTCAAGCAGTGCAAGTCTACCAACTCATCAAACAAGGCTTTAACCAGCGGACACGACGTTATTAACCTCGCCACCCCAGGGAAGAAATGGTACATTTGTGGAATTGGTGAACATTGCTCCAACGGAATGCAACTCTCCATCACCGTCCAGGAGCCGGCTTCTGCACCTGCCCCCACGCCCAAGCCATGGTTTACTACCCCGCCGCCCCCTTCGTCTTCGGCCATTGACATTTCTCCATTGAAATCTTTGGTGTTGATGGTTGCTTTCATTGCTGCATATAAGATGATCATGGCCTAAACTTTGTTAGTTCAACTTCATTTAGAGTTTTTTTTGTCTGTTGTCATTAGACAAGAAATGTTGCCACATATAATAATAACATGCAATGTAACTGTTTGGTGTTGTGTTTGGAAGCAAAAGATATCAATTTTTTTATGAAATAAAAGATGATTGGTCTTGATACTTTTTATCCATAGCCTTCCTAGGGTTTCGCATGGAACAAAATTTTAGTGGCAAACTTCTTTATTTTTTAGAATATTTTCATCATTTCTCCATATTTGTCAGCTGTAATCCTTCTATCCTAAAGCATCATAGCTAGAAATCAACATTTCTCAAATCCCATTTGTTCTTCCTCTTCATCCGAATATCTTCAGCAATTATAGCAAATGATTCTTTACAGACTTACATTGTTCACGTTGATTTACCAGATCGCCAACTTATGTCGTTGGATAGATCCCGGGATTTGGAAACCTGGCATTGTTCATTCTAATGAACGATAGTCACTACATCCTAATGAATCATGCAAAAAATCCAATCGATTTATCAAGCAACATATTTTAAAAGTGAATAATTTTTATAAAATAATATAAATATGCACTACCAAGATTAAAATAGGTACGCAATTAAATATAATATGAATTATAAAAGCTGTCAGAATATACTTATAACTTATGTAGGTTAAATTACAACCCATGTTTCATAAATCATCACCTCATAATCACCAATACCTAAAAATAAAAGTGAAAACGCCAAAAAATTTCGTCTGGTTTTCTCTTTAAACCGAATCCTTTTTTTTTTTTTTTTTGTAAAAAAAGAGAAGCCACTCAAATTTATCTAACTGGCTTAATATTAGGAATTTAGATTGAATAATGAGAAAAGACCTGTGAATTTTGTTTAATTCGAAATGGACAGTTTTAATGCGTGAAAAGCTAGAAGTGCCCATATGGAACCTATTATTGCCAGAGTGCATGTGCTGTCATTTACATTGTGAAGAGGAAGTTTTTAGGATCGGAAAACAATGATGCAGCAGCTGTCAGCCGGCACCTGATGTTCAGTTTCTTAAACCACAGAATTCACTATGTACATACATTATAAATTCTAAACTCATCACCCCCAGCAATCAGAAAAAACTAACTGAACACAATTCAATTCAAGCTAGCTATAGCCAAGGCCTTTGATCAAGAAACAGTTTCTTAATTAATGGCATCTAAAGCTTTCTTGATCGTGGTCGTCGTCGCAACGGCGGTTGCTCCGACTTTGGCTACCGATTATATGGTTGGAGACAACGATGGTTGGACACTAGGGGTCGATTACACCGCTTGGGCTAAGGGCAAAGATTTTTACGTTGGCGACACTATCAGTACGTGAATTTAAGTTCAAAGTTTTTCATTTTTCTTGGTTTGTTCATTGAAAAATTTGTGCCTATAATTAAGTTATGGTTCGATTATCTTTCCAATTCGTGGTAAATTGGGGGAGTTCAATGATATCGAAGCATTGGTTTAGACAGCAGTCACATGATATGCATACTATTATTCTTCTTATTAGTATTAGCATCATTGTTATTATTTGAACAAATAATAATATTAATTTGATTGCAGTGTTCATGTACAAAGAAGGAGTCCACAATATACTGAAAGTGAATGGATCCGACTTCAAGCATTGCATGTCTAGCAACTCATCAAACAAGGCTTTAACCAGCGGACACGACGTTATCACCCTTGCCACCCCAGGGAACAAGTGGTACATTTGTGGAATTGGTGACCATTGCTCCAAAGGGATGCAGCTCTCCATCACCGTTTCCGTCCAGGGGCCGACTCTCACTCCCACACCCACACCCACACCCACACCCACACCCACACCCACGCCTGCATGGAAACAGGGGCCGACTCCCGCCCCCACGCCCTGGTTTACTATCCCGCCGCCCCCTTCGTCTTCGGCCAATGAAATCTCTCCATTGAAATCTTTGGGGTTGATGGTTGCTGTCATTGCTGCATATAAGATCTTGATCACGGTTTAAATTCTTATAATTATTCAAAAAATAATTGTCACATCTAATAAAGCTTGTTACTTCAGCTTTATTTAGAGTTTTTTTTTGGCTGCTGTCTTTAGACAAGAAATGAATATGCCACATATAATAATAACATTCAATGTAACTGTTAGAAGTGGTTTTGAGTAGGATTTTCTCACGAATCTTTATCCGTGAGACGGGTCAATCCTATTGATATTCACAATAAAAAGTAATATTCTTAGCATAAAAAATAATATTTTTCATGGATGACCTAAAGAAGAGATATGTCTCACAAAATACGACCTATGAGACCGTCTCACACAAGTTTTTGCCAAAAAAAAATTTACAATGAGGTTCACAACTAGTTATTGTAATTTTTATTACTTTAATAGTACCAATCGTTTCAAGTTTCTAAAGGAGATGCGCGAACTTTTTTACTGGTCTTACACAAACTACGCATTCTGTCTTTGACAATTAACGATACAGTCCATTGTGATCCTTAATCATTGGTGGAGAACATATTAAAACTATATATATATATATAAACTAATTATATTGTCCTTATGTAAATTCAGAATATGTAACAGTCAACTTTGTTAGTCAAAGACAATGTCGATCGAAAGAAACATTTATAACTATACTGATGAAAAGACAAACCGAAAGTAATTAATCAAAATAAATCTTTTCAATAGCCAAGCCAAAAGAAGTTTTAATTTTTTATATGATCATTACTTGTAAAATTTAATATTTTATCCTTCTGAAAAAATATTTTATTATTATATTATATTATATTTTAACAGAAATATATAATATTTTTCTTAAGTTATAGCTTAACAAATAATTTAAAAAATTAATAGACAAAACTTATATGATCTGAATCTTGTGAAATATTTTCCCTAATAAAAAAATAAACTTACATTTTTTCCTCACTAAAATTTCAATATTATTTCATTTTCTCAAAAAAAACTTTAGAAAACATTCTTAACAAACATAAGATGTATATCAAGTCAAAGATACTGAAGCGAGGAACAATGTTAATTAATTAAATAATATCTATATATCTATATACCTATAAAAGTGTGGATACTTCAAATGTTTTCCAATTGTGAATGGACGTCATTACCCTTCACATTTTTTACTTATTTCAATTATCAATCAAGTAACCTATGTAAATTCACATTTAGTCTATTAATTAATAATTAATACTAATTAAACATGTTTTATGGTTATTACCCTTCACATTTTTTAAAGTCCATAAGTTGATTGATTTTTAGTTTATTATGCCTTATACTTGATGTTTGGATATATATTTTTTAAAAATTTGTTTCATTTAATTTGATTCTATATATTGTGCTAATTATAATTTATTAGATAACAGAAAATTATCAACTTCAATTTTAATTTGACAAAAAACTCGAAAGTAAATTACATAAGTTCTTAATTAATTTATTCGTCCAATATAACAAAGAGATTAAACTCAAATTTGTAACAAAATGATTCAAATTATTTTTTTAGAAAATCAAATTTTTTTATTTTTATCATATAATTTGTATTTACGTGCATCACACGTGCTTCATACTAGTACCTATAAAAGTGTGGATCACTCATTTGTTTTTCAATTGTGAAAAGACATAAATGTCTTCTTTGTTAATATGAATTCAAAAAATCTTATAAGGATATATATGTAAAATTGTAACAAATGCTAATAAATTATCATTACAACCTACATTGATTGTAGTAATTTATACCATTTCAATAATAAAATATAACTCCTATATTAATTTTAACAAATACTTGATATTTATACTACATTTAAATGTTTTATTTTTTTAATTCTCTCTCTACATTTTTTAATGATTTTATTATAATTTTGTAATTATATTTTTATTGGAATTTCTAATTAAGTAATAAATAAATTATAGTATTACAAGAAGATATATAAAAAAATTTAACTATATGTCCAATTGTAGAATAACATGATAAATATAAAATAATATGATAATGTGAAGTTTAATACTAACATATTTTATGGGTTTAAACAAAGAATTGAAAGTAAACAGTTTAATAAATTTATTAGAAGAATTTATATCAATAATTATGAATGTCAATATGTTAATAATATCATAAAATATGAAGCTCTTGGAAAAATTTGGAGAGTTTGACTATAGTAAGAAAAGTATAGATTTTAGTAGCACTTTTATAAAAGATTATACATACGACAAATTTATAAATTCAGTACACAAAAATTTGGTGATATTTGAAATATCTACTCCTATAGAAGTATCGATGATAGACAAAGTTTTGAATAGATATTCGATAATAAAAAATACATTAGAGAAATAATATTTTCTTCATACATAATTCTTACAAAAATATTAAAAGAATAGATTTTTTAATAAATCTATATATTTTCCATTAAAAATATTAAAATAATATATATTTAACTATTATATTTATAAAAGTGTAAAAAGAATAACAAAGTTTTTTATTGTAAATTTTCTACTATTCTCATAAATTTTGTGTTGTTAGATTAATTGCATGAAAACTTTTCTACACAATCATTAAATACATGAAGATCATAATAATGTTTTTATTTTTTAATAGAAAATTGCAACATAAGAAACTTTGAAAATAATGTTACATAAAAATTAAATAAAATAATTGATAATAAAAATATATTAGAGAAATAACATTTTCTTGATACATAATTCTTAAAAAAAATATTAAATGAATAGTTTAATTAAAAAAAATAATTAAAAATATTAAAAGATTATATATTTAATTATTATACTTATAAAAGTGTAGAAAGAATAACAAAATTTTTCATTGTAAATTTTCTACTATTCCCATAAATTATGTGTTGTTAGATTAATTGCATGAAAATTTTCTACACAATCATTAAATACATGAAGATCATAATAGACGTTTTATTTTTTAATAGAAAATTCCAACATAAGAAACTTTGAAAATAATTTTACATAAAAATTGAATTGATATTTGATAATAAAAATACATTAGAGAAATAACATTTTCTTGATACATAATTCTTAGAAAAAATATTAACAGAATATATTTTTAAATTTTAAAAAATAATTAAAAATATTAAAAAACTATATATTTAACTATTATACTTATAAAAGTGTAAAAAAATTAACAAGATTTTTCATTGTTAAAAGCAAATACTTTTTAAAAAGTTTATTCACCACATCTAAATTCTTTCCTGATCTCAACAATATACAATCACTAAACACATAAAAATACATAATATATATATATATATATATATATATATATATATATAATTGTAATTGATGGCTTAATGAAAAATATAAATTATATACTTTTTAAAAAATTATTCATTAACTAATGTATATGAAAATTAATTTATCTATGATATATAATTCTAAAGCAAAAGATAAAAAAGTTTTGTAGGAGGATAAATAATATTTAAATTGAATAATATATGTTATATTTTATTATTAATATTATTATTTCATTAGTTTTGATAATATTTTGATGAGTTGGTTACAAATATTTTAAATTGATAATTATTTGCCCTTAGTGTGCTTCACTTATATAAATTATTATTTATGCATTTATAAAATCCATAATTTGGTTGATTTTTAGGTTATTATACCTTATACGTGGTGCTTAGATACATATATTTTCAAAATTTGTTTCATTTCAATTCGTTTTATATATTATGCTCATTATAATTTATTATATAACATAAAATCAATTGCTTGAATTTTAATTCGAGAAATGATTTTGAAAGTAAGGTATATAAGTTCTTAATTAATTTATTCGTCTAATATGACAAAAGACTAAACCAATATAAATAAAAAAAATGATTCAAATTATTTTTTAAAAAAATCATATTTTAATTTTTTTAAAATAATTAATATTCACGTGCATCGTTTGGCAGTATTAAAAAGCGTACGGCAAGTTAGCAGAAAACATTATTTGAACACGTAAACAGACAACTGTCTCAGATTGTTCTTTATATAGCAAGAAATACTAATCTCAGGCACTCAAACTTAATTTACAAATAAATTAAAGATACGATGAGATGTTAGAAAATTGAAAGGAAATCGGCAAGTTAATGTTTGTCGAATGAAGAAAAGAACTTGTGGCATCACAGAATCTTACAAGGCCACAAAGAAAACGACATTGATGAGGCTTTATAAAATCAATAATTTGGGACATTTGAACTAATTTCTCATAATTTAGTGACAAAAACCTAAAAGTCGCGATCCTGACGTAAGCGATCCCTTAATTACAGCAAAAACAGAAAACAAAAAAATGGACGAAACTCGGATTTGAGAGGCATGTTACAAGTTTACGCGTGTTTAATAGAAAAAAATAATACCAAGTAATAGAGATATATTGTTTTTTTAATATTGGTCAACTATTTATTTAAGGAAATGATATCCGTATTTTACAAATTTCCCCAAGGTAATATAGTGAGCTTTGTCGCCGTGGACAAGATCTCGGGTTTGAGTCTCGAAAAATGAAAAATACATGTATTAATAGAGGTTAATTCTCATATAATGATTCTGAGTTGACCTGGCCAGCATTGTTGGCCTATATAAACAAGTCCACATTTTCACTATTCTACACCATAAAACAAACTTCGACCACTAATTAATAAATTATATATGAAGTTAGGCTCATTGCTGCTAATGGGTTTTCCTCCCTTTCTAATTTTCATTTCATTACACAGTCTCAGCTCAGTTGTTACATCAACAAATCTTGATGACCAAAGCGACAATTTACAAACGTACATTGTGCATGTTGAGCCACAATCACAAGATCTGCAGACATGGTACAATTCATTTGTACCATCAAATCCAGAAACCTCAGCAAGAAAATCGAGAATTATATACTTCTACAACAATGTGTTGTCAGGTTTTGCTGCTAAATTAACAGCAGATGATTTGAAAACCATGCAACAGAAGGATGGATTCGTTTCGGCACGTCCGGAACGTGTTATCCCTCTGCACACGACTCACTCACCCAACTTCTTGGGATTGAATCAGAACTTGGGATTTTGGGAAAGCTCAAATTATGGGAAGGGTATCATTATCGGAGTTTTGGACACAGGAGTATTTCCTGATCACCCGTCATTCAGCGATAAAGGGATGCCGCCTCCACCTAGTAGGTGGAAGGGCAAGTGTGAGTTCAATTTCACAGCCTGTAACAAGAAGATTATTGGAGCTAGATTTTTCAGAAATGGGGATGGAACCCCGTTGGATCAAGATGGGCACGGCACACATACTGCTAGCACAGCTGCTGGAGCTTTTGTCGAAGGTGCCAACATTTTCGGGAATGCCAATGGCACGGCCGCTGGAATGGCACCTCTTGCTCATCTGGCGATTTACAAAGTATGTGGCACTATCGGGTGTACAGAGAGTGACATTCTTGCTGCCATGGATGTGGCAATTGATGATGGCGTGGACATTCTTTCGTTGTCTCTTGGTGGTGAGTCCTTTCCCTTCTATGAAGATAGCATCGCGCTTGGCGCGTATAGCGCAATGGAGAAGGGGATTTTTGTCAGCTGTGCTGCAGGGAATTCGGGCCCGTTCAATAAATCTTTGTCGAATGAGGCGCCATGGATCCTGACGGTTGGTGCGAGTACAACTGACAGGAAAATAAGAGCGACCCTAGTGCTTGGAAACAAGGAGGAATTGAATGGGGAATCAGCTTTTCAGCCAAAAGATTTCCCTGGAACCGCATTGCCCCTTGTTTACCCTGGCGCTAATGCCAGCGATCCGATGGCACGATTTTGCAGCACGTCCTCGTTGAACCCCGATGACGTCAGAGGAAAAGTTGTGTTGTGTGAAGTTGGTGGCGGAAGTACAACAATTCGCAAAGGAATAGCCGTCAAAAACGCCAGTGGCGCGGCCATGGTTCTTATGAATCAAGAATACATGGGATACACCACCAGCGCGGAAGCCCATGTTCTTCCGGCTATACACATCAGTTATGCAGATGGGCTCAAAGTAAAAGCCTATCTGAATTCAACTTCTACCCCTGTCTCCACTATCTTGTATAAAAGAACTATAATCGGAGATAACAATGCTCCAATTGTTGCCGGGTTTTCATCAAGGGGACCTAGCCTGGCCAGCCCTGGAATTCTCAAACCCGATATAATCGGCCCTGGCTTAAATATCCTTGCGGCATGGCCTTCCTCTGTCGAAAACAACCCGAACACGAAATTAACATTCAACATGGTCTCAGGGACCTCTATGTCTTGTCCACATTTGAGTGGCGTTGCGGCCTTGTTAAAAAACGCGCATCCTGATTGGTCACCTGCAGCGATCAAATCTGCTATAATGACCAGTTCTGATCAAGTAAACCTTGCAGGCATCAGTATCGAGGATCAAACCCTTCACCCTGCTGACATATTCGCCACGGGTGCAGGCCATGTCAATCCCGCAAAAGCAAATGATCCAGGATTGGTTTACGACATCCATCCTGATGAATACATTTCATACCTGTGTGGCCTGAATTACACGAGTCGGCAAGTTGGCGTCATCCTTCAACGCAAGGTCAACTGCGTAGACAAATCCAGTATATCGGAAGCACAACTAAACTACCCATCATTCTCCATTGTTCTCGGATCGGATCCTCAGACATATACTAGGACGATCACTAACGTAGGCGAGGCTAACTCATCCTTTGCCTTGGAGATTGTTTCGCCTCCCGGTGTTGATGTATCTGTTGAACCAAGTGTCCTGAGTTTCTCGGAACTGAATAAAAAATTGACTTACAACACGAAGTTTAGCCGATCAAAAGATCAGGTTGACAATGTTATTTCTCAAGGATTCCTGAATTGGAAATCTACCAAGTATTCAGTCCGGAGTCCGATAGCAGTTGTATTTGAATGAGAGGGAAGAGATCATGGAGCTTTTCAAATCATTTGCATCCAATAAGTGAATTTTAGATGGATTTTATATACCTTGGAATTTAAGGAATTTGGAATCCTTTGAATGTTTAACTGAGCCAGCGTAATCAATGTTTAGAAGAAGATTTTCAAATTTTATTATAATTTTTCGATGGAAAATTGCTACGGACCTCACTCATTGTGTCTCTGTAATGAAATTATTCGAAAAACAAAAAACATTCTTAAACTTGACTTGCAAGGGACAAGATATGTTTAAAAACATTCTCAAATGATAAAGTTCGCAGAAATTTTAAAATCTTCCTGATTCCCATACAACTTAATTTTTTTGAGTATCCTATATAATTATTCTTAATAGAAGTGGAGTGAGTTGAGGGTTTGGCACATTTGTATCTCCTTATATAATGATAAGACTTTATTTCTCATTCGATACGGATATTTATACTTGCATTACTGCACATTATATCTAATCTGATACAACAAGAATACATCAGTGCCAATTTCAACGGCTCAAAGTTAGTAATAGCTCCCAAGGGCGGAGAAATGAAACAGCTGATACTGATTATATGGCATGAGATCAACCAGGAAACTTCTACAATCCTGTTCTTTATTCAAGAGATTGGCGGTAGGTTCGTTTCTTTGAACTGCTGGCTGACTGCCTGTAGAATCGTTGGTTTGAACTGCTGGCTGACTGCCTGTAGAACACGATAATCAAGCTACAAATCAGCACCTCACATCGAACATAGGCTGTTACATGGATGTTTAAAAGTTAGGAGTTAAGTTCGAGAAAAAGGCTGTAATGCTTTTGTCATTGTCAGTCAAGACTAACGAAATGATTCGTTAAAGAAAAAGCACAACTCAAGGATAATGAAGTTATATTCTAATAAAATAAAGTCGCTGAAAATATACTTAAATTGGTACACTTAAAAATCATCTGAACGTTTTTACTATATGATGACTTCTGGAAGCTAGCAGATGGTCCACCAACCTGTTAAAAAACATATCACTTAAAACTAGCTTGTATCCAATATATTAGAACGTCTCAGATGTCATTTGCGCATACTTCTTAAGATTTGGACCCAACATATCCAAAATTTATGACTGAATTCTGCCCCTTGAAATAGACATCCAAGAGCAATACTAGAATTTTTATGTTATTCTTGCACAGACATAGATAACTATGGTTTTCAAATTAGGTAGATCGCTAAATTTGTATGCATTTCTTGAAAGCGGCAGTAATCAAATTGTCTCTCCCCAAACCCTTGGTTATCCACCTAATGTCCGTCCCCACTTCAAAAAGCATCTATTTCACGAATGCTAAAACCAAAACTACAAGTATCATTCAGTAATGAGACGAATGAACTATTATGTGAGGTTTATTTTATTTTTTTTGAACAGTGGAGAAATTTACACTCACTCCCTTTAATCTCAATGAGATTCACGAACCTCGATTGCTCAGCAAATAAACACCCACACGTCACCAAGAATTTAGAAACTTCAATCAAGTTCTTGCTGGATTCAGCTAACTAGATAGAGTTTTGATCAAGGTTTCGACAAATCAATTGAGCTACCATCCAATTCTTTGATGTGAAGGCCTTTTGAAAGGGTGGGTACACACGAAGATAACGTCCAAAGTGTTTTTAAGACAAATAGGTGAACATAATTCACCCAAGTGTAGCATACTCAAGATAATATTAAAAAGGATTATGCATCTACAACTGTGTTTCAACTTTAAGTATTCAGCGACCAATATATCCACTAAAATCATCATTTTCCGACAATAATACACGTGGTAGCAAAGCAGCAAGTATCAAGCATACTGACAGAGTGGTGAGATTTTCTGCTGCTTTGGCTAAGAGCTTCCAGGTACTTGTTTATAACTCTGCATAATGAAATGAACGAGGTAATCATCAGCAAGAGAACTTTCAGCTAAGTCCTTACCTCTGGCAAAAATGTTTTGAACCCCAGAACATACCAGCAATATCTATAAATAAAAGTTGACATCAACAGAAGTGAACAACATAAAGGGGAAAAGCATAGCTTAATAATTTCATGAAACATCCCTTGGTCAAATCAATAGAAGATTCAATACACTACAGTAGTTTCAGAAATCTTGAAAAGCAGGTTACAAGGTAAGAACAAGAATTGTGATTTCTATGCACCAAGACAGCAATTCACTAGCAAAGCTTAATATGAGATACCTATACCATTTCCAGTATCTCTTCTTCTGTAAGAGTGCCATCAAGGGGACTCCAATCTGCTGACAAGCCCCAGCTATCAATTCTAGTAGAAGTATTCAAGCTACTAGCTGAACTTCCATTAATTTGACAATGTTTTGTCTGTTTTACATTCGATGTCCCATAAAACATTAATGATTTAACAGGTAAACAGGATCTCTGTTGCTGCAAATGAAATCCACTTGCTTCAGACTGATGCTGATAGGGTAAAGGCGGATAAAGCATGGGTGCCATATGCACCAGAGGCACGTTAAAATCTCCATCTTGTTTAGAATGAAACGTCTCTATATAAGGTCTTCTTTGAGGAAAATCGTCCCCAGAGACTTCGTTCCTGCATAATATAATTTGCACTGAAAAATGCAAAAAAAAAAAAAACAAAAAACAAAAAACAAAAAAAAACAAATCACAAGGAAAAAATATGAATATTAAAGCTTCAATTTGGTAACTGATTAATTACCTTTTCAAGCTAGCAACCATATTATTTCCCTGGTCAAGAAGGTCACAAAGAGCTTCATCAATATCTTGAGGCAGTTCCTGAAAAGAATAAAATCTGGTGGTATTAGTGTATTAACAATTACACATTTGGACACCCTTCAAAAGCTAGAATAATAAAATACCTGACAGTCCCTGCTGATTTTTACAGGCTTGTAGTCATTCCATGGATTTTTCAAATGAAGTGTACTCTGGAAAGGCAGATCATGTAAACATAGCCATTTGACTTTAAAACTGCGTCCCCAAGGGTTATTATTCCCACCACCCTGACTCCAAATGTTATCCCTTCTCCAACCAACGGAAGATATCATTTGAGCATACCCTTGGAAGAAACGACTCATGTTGACACTAAATATAAGAATCACTTTGCTAGAATTCTGCATAAATTACTTAAACTGCATTATTACATTCATAAAATCTATTGCCACTCACAATCTGGCACTATTTACAGTAAGAACCTCATATTGTGAGCAATTTTATATCTTATGGCACTAGAATGTACCTTAGCATTGACATCGTAAGCAAAAGAATGGTGGAAACTGTTGTAATTCACAAACAATGACAATGTACTAAAACATAACTTTGAATTTTTTTAAAAATAATGTAGTTGTACGGAAACCATTTAACTAGAAAGGAAATTCTAGTGGCTAAAATATTGAATTGATTTCAAGAGAATCAAGCAGTAATCCAATATGTCCACGCCTAGACCAAGATTAAACAAGTTGAAATAAAAAACAACACAAGCACTTGAGAAAGTCGTGGTTTCAGTCAAACCTGTAAAGGCACGTACCTTGTATGTTTCGCACAGTTTCTCATGATATGCATAAGCAAAAAATAAAAATTAAAAAATATGTTACCAAAATATATTCAAACATACACACTAATCCCCAACAGGTACGTTCATTTCATAATGACTTCAAAAACCGGTGACAACAACTCAATTGAACAATCCGTACAGTTGGTTAATCCAAACTCTAGTGAATGTGAAAACACCAGAAGTGAAACAAGAGAATGAGGATGCAAGATCCAAGTGCCAATGGAGTTTACATCTCTCGTAATAAAAATCATTTTGGCAATCTAAAAAATACATCCCTCCATCATGTAGTTGCTAGGTCAACTCTAGCCAAAATATATAAGGCTATTAGCCAACAGTACCAAATTCTAAATCGAGTCACAACTCGCAAGGGTGTGTGTTGCAGGAAAATTCAAAACTTTCAATCTCACCAGTGGCTGCCGCCAACTCACCTGTCATTCGTACAAATCGCATGTGCTATAAAAGGCAACTTAAACCATAACATGCACAAAAAGAAATACCCGCATCCCAGTAATATAATCAACACCAAAGACGATCCCTTCAATTTAATTTTGCAACTTCAAATTCCAACACGTACAACTTCAAAAACAGTACAAAATTAAATAAACCCAAAACTGCCGTTCCCGATTGGTCCACAACATTCTGCATTGAACTTCACTGTTGAAACCCCAGAAAAGATGGAAACGAAACATGCTCCCCAGTACAATAAACCCGCAGAAATGGAAACAAAATTAATATTAATAAATAATAAAGGAAAACGAAAAGAAAACAGCAATTACACACGAGAATGCATACCCGAACAAATAAGTATCAGAAGCCGAAAAGACCTCAGAGATGCGGAGAAATTTTTGTAGACACGCTCTGATATTCGGCTCGTTAGCTCGTTAACACGTTCGTCGTAAGTTGATGAGTAATCTTTTAGATGAAAAAATAATAATTTTGATATTAGACTCGATAAAGGCTTGAATAAGCTCCATGCATATATTCGTTAAATAAAGCTCGAGCTCGGCTCGATTATAAACGGACCAAGCTCAAACATTCAAAAGTTCGACTCGATTACATCCTAGACCTAAGTTCTTGGTTTTTTCTTTTTTTTTTCTTTTTGACTATTCAAAAATAAATTCTTCCGTTTTCCGACAAAGAACACTTGAGTTTTACAAGGAGGATAGACTTTATTTGTTAAGCTCTCTACTTTGTATGAAAAATATAATTTTATATATAATAAATTGTCATATAAATTATAATTATGCAGTAAGGTTTTTTTTCATTAAAATAATATGTGGAAAGAGAGTTTTTTAGATGATATATTTCAAGCTTAATAATAGCTTAATGTTCTCATAATTGGTTCAGTCATCGTATTAATCCACTTTAAAATAAGTGTTTAATCAGATGATTGGACCAGAACATTGTTATATCATATAAAATACTAATATAATATAATAAATAATATATTTTTAAATTATAAACATATTAAATATGTATATAAATATTATATATATATATATATATTTATATATATAATTTAAAACATTGTGAATTGATCCAACCAATTTTTGATCGTCTTGATATGGTTTGAGTTTGATTTTAGAGAATAGTAAGTTCCTAGTTTCGTAACTAGTTTGGTTGTTGACGGTCACAAAGATTTTTAGCTCGATATCTAGTGGTGAGAGTCGGTTTTCTCCTCCACCTTCTTTTATATTTGATGTAACTTCTTCGAATGTTTAATAATGAATTTGACTTTATTTAAAAAAAACTATGCTAATCTTATTTAAATTACATAAATTTTCATAAAGAAGACACAATAAAAGAATTTGGAAGATTATTAAAATGTTCATAGATAAAGTAACGACACTAGTAGCAACAAAAACGAAAGAAAAGTTGTATAAACCGATTAATTTTATATATTTTTTTTTAATAAAGACTTAAAATAAAATATTATAAAAATTAGAATATTTTATTTTGTTAAATTTATAATGGACACCCGTAGAGTCGGCGAATTAAGATTAATTTTCCGGCAACACATATGGACACTTTTAGTTTCCATTAAGACATTCTGTCGAACATATACCACGCGTCCTCTCATGCATCGCGCTTCGAGCCCCACGTGTTCTCCTTTCCATCTTTTTCTTCCCATGTTCCCGTAGCGCCTTCTCTCAGACAGCGAAAACCCACAAAGATGCACCTCTTCAGAACCTCTCTCCGTTTCCTCAAGTCGAAGTCGCACAATTACAACAGACCCTTCTCCACTCTCGAAGCCGCCGGCCCAATCAATTGCCTGCTCAAGACCAGATCCGTCATCCGCTTTAAAGGTCCCGAAACCATCAAGTTTCTCCAGGGGCTTGTGACCAACGATGTGCAGAGCCTCGGCAACCCACTTCCCGCAGGTGAGAATAGCGTTACTCCCAATATGCCGGTGGTTGTGTCGCCTACAGTGTACGCAGCATTATTGAATCCTCAGGGGAGGTTTCTTTACGACCTTTTCCTATATAGGCCAACCCGATCTGATGAAAAGGTCGATCAGACTGGGTCTGGACCCGGGCCGGACCCGGGTGATTTTGAGATTTTCGCGGATGTTGATGCGTCTGTCGTGGATGAGCTCTTGGAGACGTTAAAGAAGTGAGTGTTTCAACCTTTTTCCTACAAATATTAATTTTATTTAGAATGTGTCAAATTTAAATCACGCACAATCGCATCTGAAATTTTCTTGTCGAGTTTGCTCATTTGTTTGGCTTGAAATGCAAACGAATCAAGGATTTGGCTAAGGCGTGATCCGATGGTTTGAAGAAAGCTATTGTTTGGAAAGAAAATTGAAACTTTGGTAAAGTAAAGGAAACGAAGTTCGATTTAGATTTTTATTGTCCTGATTTTCGTACCAATGTGGGATATTTTGATTGTAAAGAAAGTGGGGAGAGAAAGGTTGATCCATTTGCTAAAACATACTTAAAATATTTTATTTAAATTCTTTCGAGAGTTGGGTTGTAATTTGAGGCCAGGTGTGAATTTTTGTTCTGGCCTGAGATATTGATGAAGGAAAGCGTGTACTTGTGGTAAATTTGATAGGTAGATAAGTGGAAGTTCTAGCAAGCGATTCAGATTCTCGGATTCTTGTCCGCGACAAAAAGAAATGATGTTTACTTCGTAGAATATAATATCTCTTCCTGAGGAGGGAATATCATAAATCTAATCTCTGATGGAACCAGAACGGGGCCAGATGTGGCAATCGCTGCTTAAATTTTTTGATAGATTCATATATTTTATGTATCTAGGTAAAAACATGATTCGCCTTCATTAAATGTTTATCATTTCGACCTCTACACAAAACTTCCGGCTTTACTACCATATCTGAACCAGTGTAAAATTTCCTTCTTGTGCAGATACCGTTTAAGGTCAAAGGTTGATATCGAGAACATGGCTGGAGAATTCTCTTGCTGGCAACGGTTTAGTGGAAAAGCTTCCAAGAAGAGTTCAGACCCAGAAGAGTCTGAATCTGGTGCTGTTGGCTGGGGTGGTACTGTTGATCGCTCTGGTGTGTCAGCTTCACAAGGAAATGATCTTGGTTGGCATTGGAATAAGGATCCAAGACTATCTTGCCTTGGATGTAGGGGCATCTTTCCATCCACGACAACACGTAAGTTGAATTATCTGCCTTATCCGCCCCTCCTCTCTGATTTTATTGTGTACATGTATTATGTGTTCCGCAACAGAAGTGGCAATATGGAAATGGCCACCGTTGGCAAGTATTGTTAGTGTGATGCATTACATATTGGATTAACATGAATGCACTGAATTCTAATACGGAAGCAAAAATTGTATAATATGAGTTACCGCGGGCGTCAAATTCTTAAATGGTGGGTAATTTTAAATATCCCATTTTAATCAAATCTACAAAATGTCGTTATTGACAAGAGGGGATCTCCCACCTTGAAGGCTTTTGGGATTGTGTGTCTTCGTAGCTTATTGTGTACCAATTTATCAGTCATCAACTATTCAAGTATTTTTACATGACCCATCCAGATACTAAAATCCACCTTCACTCAGGAATTAAGATGAGTGCGCACCTTTACCTAAAATTGGTTAATTTGCCAGTGTTTCCTAAATGTATGCTACTTGTGGTTTACCGAACAAGTTTTCGTTGAGCTTGTTAATATATCTGTGTAATGCTTCTGTTGCAGCACCTCTTGTTGAGGCGGATGAAGAAACTAGTGAAGAGAACTTTCTTATCTGGAGATTAGAAAAGGGAGTTGCAGAAGGCTCCATTGAGATCCCAAAAGGTTCCGTTTTCCTTTTCCTTTTCCTCGCCGGACATTAAAAAGTATAATTACAAATTCAAAAGGATCGATGGCAGATCCTACCATCATTATATGAAAATACTATTAGCTAATTCCGTTGTGTTATTTGCATGTGATTTGTAAAGAATATGAATGTTAATTTTAGTCAGATTTATCCTTCGAAAATTATTTTATCTTATTATTTAATAAAAATTGTTCTAGGTGTGGCAATTCCTCTGGAGTACAATCTCGCGGGTCTAAATGCCATAAGCTTCAACAAAGGTTGCTACATCGGTCAAGAACTTACTGCACGCACATACCACAGAGGAGTTATACGAAAGCGCTTGATTCCTCTGAGATTTCTGAATGATAGTGGAGTAGGTGAGTTCTCGTCAACGATATGTGTATTCATCCATTTCTATCTATGCGAATTATAACAATTGAATTTATTAGCTCAGAGGTCCAGCAAAAGGTTGCTCCGGGTTCTGAAGTGATTGTTGCATCATCTCAAAAGAAAGCCGGGACTGTCACAACTGCACTTGGATCTCGCGGTCTCGGGCTTCTACACCTGGAATATGCTTTCAAAGGGACCGGCAACTTGACCATAAAAGACCAGAAAGATGTCAATATAGAGACCATTAGACCCGAGTGGTGGCCAGCCGAGTGGTTTCTCAGTCACAAAGAGCAAAGTGCGGCTGCTTAGATTGGCTACTACTTATTCATCCTTGTCACTTCCAATGTGATGAAAAAAGCGGTGGGATCGTACTTTGATCGATCTTGACTAGGATGTGTCGAAATAATGATGTTAGGTATGAACGAATGTCTGCCCATCCCCGAAGGAAATGAAGGGTCACGAACTGTTGTTAGAAATACATCTTTCATTTCAAATCTCAATAAATCTATTTATATAATTCATGTTTTTGTATATTAAATAAGAGAGCCTTTGACATTTCATTTGGCCCTTTGGCGTTTTTGTGTTCGAATTTTTTTTTTAAAAGAGAATGTCAAGTGTTATCCTCACGAGTTGATATACTCACAATCGTGGGAAATAAAAGTACAAATGATATCTAAAAGATGAAACACAATAAAAGAATTAGCGTATGATATGACCATTTGAGCAAGAGAATAAGCTATCATATCTGTTTGTCTTCTGACATATTGAATTTTGAATGAGTTTGAGCAAGAGAATGAGCTATTATATCTGTTTGTCTTCTAACATGTTATTTTGAACGAAGCATCGAAAATTTGTAACAGCTGGAAATGTTTTTTATTTTCCTGTATTTGGTGTTTTACTTAATTTACAGAAATAGTCTTAATTTTTACAGTATAGATATGATCCGTCTTGGCTATACTAAAGAAAACTAGATTCGATGGTGCGTTACCTGGTTTAGGATAGATAATATTTAAATTTGGTTCGTTTCACAATGAAAAAAGAAATTTGACGAGGTTATATAAATAAATAATATTGAGATTTTAAAAATATTTGAGTATGATGTGAATTGATATTTAAAATTTATTATATTTGGTATGATTGTATTGATTTGATTGACGGTGAGAAAAATAATTAATAAATTTGATTGAATTGAGATAAATATTATAGTTATGTTTTGTTTTGTTTTAAGGATTAAAGAAATTATTTACTTAAAAAATAACAATAACAAGAATGATGCTTCCCAGAAACAAGAAGTACAACTGTTACCTTGTTTGATAAACTAAATGTTTGATATTATACACACACACACACACACACACACACACACACACACACGTATTACGCATAAAAACATATTATTTTTATCGAACTGAAAAGAACATAATATTAACATCTGCATTTCAATGTCAATTTGGTAAACATAGTTGATGCAATGAAATTTATTTACACTTTTGTCAAATTGAATAGAAAGTTATATCGACAAGTATTGGATTTTGTGCAATGTAATATGGTGAATTTCTAATTGCTATAGAATACAATTATAATACAAATTTTTAATAAAAATAAATATATGTCTATAAGTTCATATGTAAAATTTAATATCATAATTACTGTAGAAATCTACAAAACGGTATGTACAAATAATTTTGTTACATTTGTCACGTCATCCATTCCATTCCATTCACACTAAAAAATGTTTAAATTTTAAACATTCCTCTTAATTCAATATCGTAAATCTGTGTAATTCAATATTTACCTTTGTTTATTTACAGTTTTTATTGGAGATTAAACAAACAAATAATAGTAATTTTAAAATAAATCAGAGACATTTTTTGATAGTTTATAATCATTGTTTGAGTTGTGTGATTTTTTTAGGTCCGAAAACAATCTAATGTATTTATAAATTTTATAGATTAAGCATGACTCCTAAATATTTAATCACGTATGGACATGAACAAACTCATATTTGGGAAAGAAAAAATTCTAAACTATATCTTTCAACCTAAATAAACAAGGATAAATTTTGGATAGATTGTTCTTGGATTTTATAGTTAAATTTTGGATAGCATTTGAGCATCCGTTGCCCCTACACATCCATTTCTTAACATTTTGCCACGTCGAACAATTTCAAGTACCAAACATTTTTGACGTGATCTTGAATCCGTAAAGAAAATGTACTTTGATACAACCCAAGGCAGTCGTACGTCAATCACACAAGAACAGAAATTGGAGGACAAAAACATCGCCCCTCAAGAAAATTTACAGGTGGTGACCAATGGAGAAAAAACACATTTACAAAGCCGGTTTAAATTTCGTTAAAACACTTCCGGTCAAAGTACAAGGTGCTTAGGCGGAAGATTCAAATTAAGAACAATACACTCGCACGATAGCCGTGAAAGAACTTCGGATGCCAATGCTAGCTTGAAGCATTCAATGCTGACATTGGATATCTGGGTGTTGCTCAAACTTTGACTATCAAGATTACCGGGGTTGGGATCTTCTGAAGCTGGAGGAGGTCCATTTGCATCTTCGGGGCCTCTACTATCATCTTCTGGTGCATCATCGGTACGTCTGCCATCATTTTGGTCATTTGAGCTACTCCCACCAGGGACATCTTTTTGGACATCATCTGGCTTAGCCTCCACACCAACTCGCCTTAGGTGCAGCTGAATAAGATGAGATGGTGAATGAGAACCTTCAAAAACATTCCCAACAGGCAGTTTACCAAGAAAATATAGGCAATATTTGTTCATCTTTCAGAAAAATCATTTTATTTCTCCGGCAAACATAGACAAATCCATATTCTTTTACAATTCTTGACAAAAAACTTACTTTCAACTGGCCTTCACATTCCCTCGTACTGTTATTATCTTCTATCCAAAAAATCATTTCACTACTATCTACTAATATTCATAAAACAATTTTTAAAGAAAGAAATTATTCAAAATATTATAACATGGAGTGACATCTATGGAAGAAAAAAGCCTTCTTCCATTTCCAAAAATGTCATAAAATATAGTTCACATTCCAAAATTCATTTCCTAGAAATATATTTTCAGGAAATATATTTTTCGGAAATAATTAGGAAACAAACCAAATATCCCCATAATTTCCTCCCACTAACTAAAAAAAAGGTTCTAGACATTGAAATGTTGGCCCCTTCTTCCTCGATCAGAATCATGATTCTGTTGGGGAATTTAGACTGGTCTCGTGTATTAGAGGTTCCATAGTCTTGAACCAAATAAACATATTTGAGAGAGTAGTTCAAATAACAAAACTAGAAAATTTTCAGTGTGCTACCTGAAGATGAAGATTTATTTCATCCGGCCTTGAAAGGAAGGGAAAATCACCACCAGATTTGAGGTAGGCTTGTCTGGCACCAGGGTATCTTTCTGTCACTTGATCTCTAAGTTGTCCAGGAATTGCACAGAAATCATTTGTCTTCAGGCAGGTTTAAACACGCCAGAAAAAAAAAAAAGTTAGAAATAATTTTCATTGGTTAAGGAGCAGTTCATCGAAATCCAGGAAACTAAGGGAGGCCTTGACTATCAATTCAATATTTTTTCTCCGAAATGTTGAAGAGGTAAGAGATTCCTCCACTAAATATTAATCTCTGATTAATACTGCATACAAAGGGAAAAAGTCGTACAAGTATTTAAAATATTGGCATCTTCCTAGTCTTCAGACTTGTATGAAGAAAGACTTTACTCTGTGAATTTACCCTGCCGAGAATTCCTTCTCAAGAGAAATGGTTACAATTTACAAACCGAGGAGTTTAAGATATGTTCCATCCAAATTTCTCAATTTAATTCAGCAATAAGTTTCTGATGGTAATTTACTGTTCAAATCAAGCGCTCACCATCAATCATTATCGATAGGATTAAGCACTCCACTTACATCCATTATAGTAATTAACGAATCAGAAAGCAGAAGAGGCCCAACTGATGCTGCATCAACTGTCAGACTCAACCTGGAGGCCAAGTCATCTCTTGAAAGGGTCTCAACCTGCATCGTCGATACTCACGTCATAAGAAATGTTCACTTCCAATTTTATCGTAAGAATCAAAAAGAAATTTGTTCAATAAATTTTATAAAACAAGCACTACTCGAACAAATGAATAGTTTTCACACTAGGTAACCGACCAAATAACAAAGATTATATGTACATCGCAAGCCATTTGGACATTTTGAGTATAAAGATCAGAGGTGATATACTGATATTGACATCAGTGGCTTCTTATTTCTGAAGACATGCACACACTCACCTTTTTCCTTTCACGTGCATGGTGTCAACAAATCTATCAATGAGAAAATATCAACAAAAACATAAAACACTGTTGCATCATCTTATCTTTGTAAAAGTCCCTGATTGGATCAGAATCTCTACATCTCAGAAAGTACGCAATGATGCTAGTAGCCATGACTAGTAGTAATAAAAGAACTAGCGTAGGTTCATACGGAATTTTACCTGAGCAACGATGAAATCCACAGAATCTGCAATAAAAGGTTCATGAGGACCGTCGTGAATTCCATTTAGGACATACCTCTTCAATAGGAATGAGGGTGTCCAACCCACACTGTTAAATATTGAATTCACAACAAGCCCAATTAGGATAGGATAAATATAAACTACAGAGATTGATACTCAGACAACTACTCATCCCACCAACAACCACAATCATTTCAACAATTGCATAAACCATTGAAATGTAACAGTTTAATAGATTTAAGTGACACGACCCTTCAAACCTCAACCAGGTGAAAAAATCTTTAAAATAATTACTTGGTTATTTAAGACCTAGCTGGCCATCCTTTGATTTCAAGGTAAATTTGCAGGTGGAAATACCAAATGTTCACTATCAAAACTCTGAAGTACTAATTCAAAACCTTTCTGAGAGCAATAAGAGACAAAGGATTTGGAAAACAACTATAAGAAACTAAAAAACTGGGATAAGAAAACTTCTGAAGGTTTTTGTGGTGTTAGAAAAGGATGACATAATGAACAAGTAACCAATGATTTTTTGTATTGTCCCAAACTAAAGCCTCGAAAAAGTCCTTAAACACAAAATGTGGTTCTTTTCAAATATTATACTTCATGAGAAGGAATTTTCTAGCAAAGAATATGAGTCACTCAAAATATAAAAAAAAAACCTTAAAAGGTAAAGTCATGCAGAAGCACACAAAGCAGTGACAAAAAGGAGAAGGGCATAATATGAGCTCCTGGACTTCCCCTGCGGTGGGTACTGGGAAGATAGTTGTGTGTTCGTACAAAGATGCACCTGACTCAAAAAAGTGTTTCATTAAATACATGTATTTTTCAGTAGAAGCAGAAGTAGTTTTACATTTTGACTTTTAATGGTTAAAACTTAAAAGGCCTCTTTCTACTTTTTGTGCTTCTTAGAGAAGCTTAAGTAGAATAACCAAAAACTCCAAATTTGAGTTTCTCTAAATCCACAATATAACTGTTTTTCAAGTGCTTTAAGAAAACATTAAAGCGCTCGCTTACTTGATTTCAACAGTGGTCACAGTAAACACTGCTTAGAAAATTAACCGTGTCAATCGATTATAATAAATACTAATTAGCAATAATGGATTGAAAAACCTGCTATAGCTGCTTCCTGGTAGAGAATCTAAAACTTGGTAATGAAGAGGAAAAGAGAGCATAGAGCTGACACGTGAATGATATAATATGTCCAGGGAAAAACAAGAAAGTATCATTGTAAATAGCATTATCATTAAATATCATACTATTTTTCCTTTTTTTTTTTTTGAAAACAGACATTCGCATTTGAACCAGATTGGAAAAAAAAAAGAAACAGAAAAAAATTGTAGCAACATACATAGGAGCCCATGGCATAGCTGCAGAAAAACTATTTGTCTCCAAAAATGTATTTGAGAGAATCAAAGATCGAACTCGACGTGGCCGATGCTGAGCAAAGAGTTGAGCTAAGAATCCCCCAAGAGAAGTACCGTATAAATGTATCTGCGAATATGGAAAACAACCACTGTAATTTGTCGTGAAGTTAGATAATAAATACAAGAGATGAAGCTACAGTCAATTTAAGATCATGAATAACAGGAAAGGATAGGCTTGGTAAGATCTTTAGGGTCCAATCTGGAGATAACTTCTCATGTTTTCCAATAGCATCTGCTTACTAGGTGTTGAGCACTTGATACAAGGGCAAATAGAATAAAGCAATCTTTTTAAAAGGTAAAAGTGAAGGTGATATTCACGTAATAAGTAACCATCCCATTTTGATCATTCAAAATTAGTCAAGGTCATACAGATCTGATCAGTGAAATGATCTGAATAATGTAACTGCCTTACAGGGATTGTTGATGCTGGTCGAACATAGAAAAATCCTGCTTTTATCAACAACATTGTATCGAAACTAATCCATTTTGAGAATTTAAGGATCAAAAACCCAACAGATGCTTGAAAAAAATTAATGTTTCCCGTTTTTCAACCCTGTGTCATCCAAATGTCATTACCATCTATTAAAAGCAACAACTACTTTTGGTTTTTCCATTTGAATTCCCACAAATTTCCATCTCCACATCAAATATTTCACACACATAATATTCAAGAACAACATTATCACATGCATCCTGATTTTCTATGATTTTTTCATGATATCCCTAAGTTTAGATGGTACTATGGCAGGTTTTGTTGGTGTGATACTTAATGATTTTTGTATATTATTCTAAATTTCACTATCTCAATTATCTTTGCTCAGGCTTAAAAATAACACATTTCATTGTGGATGTATTCAACATGTTAAGGTATTCACCAAACACGGAAAAGGGCATGGGATTGTTCAGATGTTTGACAGAAGAAACTAGCAAGTTTTACAGCACCGATTTATTCAGCTTAAACATAAACACTTATATACCCTACACAAAACAACTGACCGAACAGAAGTCCTTTTAGCCGGGAAAGGAATTAGCATTCAACATCATAAGAGTGCAATGATGACAAGCAAATCTTACATGATGAACATTAATAACATCCAAAAACTTCTCAAATGCAAGAATCCACTCATGGTGATTCCACACTCGGGGAATATCAACTGATATCACTCGATAACCCTGAAAATGGAAAAAATAATGGCGTAATCAAGAATACGAAATCTGTGTTAAATAGAAACTAGAATAAAAAGGCCAAATGAAATACAAGAAAACTATATGACTGACATTATGGTACCCAAATACAAGTGAGATGCCATAAAACAAAAAAAATTGCTAGTATTTTGTAAAATACATCGATAAAGTTCAAAATTAATGAATGCATTCATAGATTTAAATGAGCATCCATGAAACTTAAGGTTGAATAACTAGGATGAGAAAACAACTTTCTAGACAGATGCATCTTAACATATCAACTGAGTTCAAATACAAAATACATTTTTCTTCTTCCATAAGTCCAAAATGTCTCATCCAAAGGGAGCTTAAACTCCCTTTTATAACTTATTTTAATCATAGAAATGAAGTTTGACCTAGTATCAATATCGAGAAAATTTAAACTCAGATTGTTCAAATCCCAAAATATTCCCTCACCACACCCAAATGCTAAGCACAGGAGACCACTGCTGGTAAGGGCATTACAGGCTTACTGGTCAATAAAATTATTAAACTTTACTACCTTCATAGATAATGACATAATTTGTTTATAGTATACATCGGCGGTTCCAGCTGTACCAGGAAGACAGATCAGTGGAGGCACAACTTTTGGCCCAAAATCATAATATCTCCATTGCTTTGAACCAATCTACATCAAAATTTGTGAGCAAACGTTATATCCACAATTTATTGAAGACTCGAGAATAATCCAATTCAAGACTGAATTTTTCTTGCGACAAACAACGGCAATTATGTAATAAAGACCAAGCTATGTAGAGAATTCCCTCATAAACATATGATTATGGGAACATATAAATTATTTCACCAGTAACAACTTATACCCTATTGACTTCATTACTCCTTGCAGGTACCAGTATCTATATGTAAATGAAAGGTTGCAAGATCTTGCTCATTATTAACATAAAAAATAGAAGTGTAGAAAAAAAAATTAAGAACCATGATTTTTAATTCATTTGTCACAATTTTCTATTTCTTAATGGCGACACAAGTTGCTTCATCTATACTATTATATTAAGTGTGAGGGCCTTAGAATAACTACATTTGAGGACACCAAAATATTTAATTTCATAATTACCCTTTTTACTCTACTAAAAACATTTTCAAATCACTCCATATTTTAAATATAAAAAAATCAAAACAAAATTTCTCTTTTAAATCGAACAATTTTTCTAAATCGAAAATAATTTCGTGTTAATTATTTAGTATTATTTAATCAAATTAAAAATAATAATAGCACATGCATTGCATGTGCATCTTTTACTAGTCCAGAATAAGCTTCCATACTTAACTACCCAAAATATGGTGTTTATTAGTAAGCCAGTAAGAATTCATACGCCCAAGAAATAAGAAGGGTGTCCCAAATAAGTTTAGCGTTATTTTATTAGTTTGTAAACAAATAGATATTTCTCAGATTTTCTTTGCTAGCATTCTATTCATTTTCCTATCTTCCAGAAAAGGTCATGTCAAGGAAGTTTGCTGATACATGATTTCCAGGATTAAGCTTTTGAATCTGTTTGCTTCGTGTAAACCAAAAGGAGAAGTAAATATAATGAGACTAGAGGCACGTAGATGTATATTCTCAGCACATCATAGACCTTGATCTGCATTGGCAATGGTAAATATTAATCTCTGTCAGATACGTGTTTGGACCATGTACTCAATAGGAAGCCATTACATCCGACTACTGCATTCTGAACTTTTAATCTTTGTAAGCTACTTAAATGTTGAAATGCACATAAACTCAAAGCTTGCGAGAACCTACAACAACATTAAATACTAGGAACAAATTCCTGAGAAAAAAGAATGTGGAATAACTGAAACCAGGTAAACATAAGATCTTGATTCTTAAGTCCAAACGATATCAAACAAATCAGACATGGGATCACAAATAATTCAAGTAGGTAAAGAACTACAGACATAATTTGACCAAACAAACTCAACATTTGAGAAATGAAGCTAAAGACTCATTCAAAAATTCGAAATAAAATTTATTCAAAAACAAATATGTGAAAAAAGACGATCTTACTGGGATCTTGTGAAGAGGGACCTGAGACTTGAAGTAGATGTAATCACCAGGCGCCGAGAAGACGCCTTTCATAGCCGATGTTAACGCTGTCTGCCACAACACGCCAATGAAATATGTCTGGGAATCTAATTTTTTGGTATAAATGATCGAATTAACAACGTAATTGTTGTGGGTTTTCTGAATTTGATGGATTTTCCCAAATATGCAACAACCGTGTGAGCCTGTGATTAGCGGGACTCGACGAGGCGAAGAATGATTGGGCTCAATGCTTCGGTGGGTCCCACGATCAGGGTTTCGGGTACTGGTCCAGATATAACGGGTACCGCTCGTCTTCGATTCTTTTGAATCCGTAAAATGATATTGGGTCGGATATTTTAAGGAAGGAGATACGGGTTGATTTCATCCTACATGTAGAGTACTATCCCATGATAGAATTAAGGGCTCAAATTTAGCCACACATATATGGGATCCACTAATTTTTTTAAAATCACATATGTGTGTGAATCTTGTGCATCTAAACCATGTGGGGCAGTACCCCACATATAACATCGAAGCTACCGGAGATACGATACCAGTTCGTAACCACAATCTTTCCGATCGGTGAAATGCATTGCTTGTTCTTATTTTTTTTGTAAAAAAAATATATACATCGTAGATACACTCATTTTCTAATGAAAAAAAAATTTATCGACAAAGAAAAAAAACCATGCATTTCTTCATTTATTTGTTTGTGTTAACGTATGAAAATATGTGTGGTATTAGAAGTTTTTCTAAGGGGAGATAAAATGTAACGCCTCAAATACTAGACAAGCAATTTTCAGATAAATAAAATTTTATTTAATTATGTTAAGTTATATTTATTTATTATTTTTCAAATACGTGAGACAATACTTATAATTAAAATATTGATTCATAAATAATAAAGGCGAGAGGTAAATTTGTTACCTCCTAAATTAGTTTGCATTTAATTAGGCATAAAAAGAGCCATCATTGATTTTTAACGTACAAAACCATCCACCCCAAATCCCTAATTACTACAGCCCACGTTGCTATCAAAATAAATCTCTTTCCCCATCGTAATTATATCTTGTAAATAAAACTCGCAACATCCAAAATCATACGAAAATATCTCTTGTTAAATGGTTTCACGAATCTTTATTTGTGAGACGGATCACGCCTACCAATATTCACAATAAAAAGTAGAGTAGGTCTCTTGTGAGACGGTCTCACAAATCTTTATCTGTGAGACGGGTCAACCCTACCGATATTCACAATAAAAATTAATATTCTTAGCATAAAAATTAATATTTTTTCATTGATGACTCAAATAAGAGATCCGTATCACAAAATACGACCCGTGAGACCGTCTCACACAAGTTTTTGCCTAAAAAGTAATACTTTTAGCATAAAAAGTAATATTTTTCTATCGATGACTCAAATAAAAGATCCGTCATACAAAGTACGACCCGTGAGACCGTCTCACATAAGTTTTTGTTAAATCGATATTCTATTTATTTTAAAAAATATTTGGGCATATTCTTTTTTTTTTCCTTATCTGATTTAAAAAAGTGGATTTTAGAGTGAGAAGTTTGGTTGGTGGGTAAAAATGACAGATGTAAATATATTATATATTACATGAGAATTTTCTCAAAAAAAAAAATAAAATAAATAAATTTAAAAAGACAAAATGATTCACGAGTTGTCTGCTGCTCTTAAATAAAAAAAATATTTTTCAAAATACGTGGCAATGTTTGGTTATGTTTCGTATATTATTCCCTTTTATTAAAAAATTGGTTTTCTTAAGGAAAAAAGTTGGATTCTTTCGAATATTTTTTTAAAAAAAACATTTAGCAATTTTAAGGGTCGGACACCGCACGCATGATGATGGATGATGGTGTCATTTTATATTTTAAAATTATAAAAAACAATATATGCAGTAAATAAAACGAAAGGGTTATTTAAATTCTTTCTCAATTAAATTTCTTGTCAAATATAAAAATTATAATAAATATCAAATACAGAAGAGTTGAAGGTTATAAGGTACGACATATCACATATATACTATAGAATATTCGCTATGCAATATTTTTCAATTAAATCTCCCCAAAAAAAAAAGACCCACAAACTACTGAATACATGCTAACTTTGGGATCTTAGTGCATATTTCATTGTATTTTTGTACCGTTTTTTCATATAACTTTTTGTGAACAATATTTTTCCTAATTTCCAAGGTCCCAATATTTTAAATAATAAGCAATATCACAGTATTTCCATTATATAATAATAACAAGCACTAAAATTTAAGAGCAATGCCGCTGATATATCGTGTTGTACAACGATATCTATAATAATTATAGTTTCAGATTTTTTCGATTATTTCTAGAGATTTTGTATTTAATTTATGATAAGATTTTGACAATAAAATTTTGGATTGGAATTTTTATGTTGTAAGAATTATTATGTAAATTTGGTTGTAAATTAGTATATATCTTGTGAGACGGTCTCGCAGATCTTTATCTTGAGACAAGTCAATCATGCTCATATTTACAATAATAAGTAAAATTTTTGACATAAAAAAATAGTATTTATTATTACCACTTACATAATTGATTTATAAAATCGTAGTTTTTTTTAGTTAACATTATCCCAAAATTAACGATGGACTGCGTTTAATATTGTTGGTCAAATGGAATTGTTCGATGTTTTTCCTCAATAAAAGAAGAAGAATTGTTTGATATTCTATATATGAAGATACATGGCTTTGCTTTGACCTATTCATTTACGTCGATTCCGACCGACTCATGTTTGCATGTTGGTTGTCTGCTCCAAATTTCAATCCTACAAGAGTTGGGTTTTAGTAAAATAATAATCAAATCATTATCTTTTCTTTTATAAATAAAATGAAATAATTTTCACAGTTTTTGGTCAAAGGAAGACGGACGGCCACTTGAATTTCCTTCTTATATAATAATTCATCACTGGGAAAGTGTCAGAAATTATTTGTCGCAGAAAACTGTAGGGACGATCGGTCGGATTTATAATAGTCGGGTAAATTCCTAAAAAACAAATGGATTAATTTAGTTTTTATTCAATTCGAAAGGTTAGCTTAGTGGCATACAAGTCAAATAACATAAAATTTAATGGTTGGATTTCGGTTAGAAGGATTAAATTGAAGAAATTTAAAAATGTAGGGATTATTTTGAAGTTTGATAAAAACAAATTATATCATGTAAATAAAAATATTAATTTATACTATATTATTAAACTTGAATATTTCATATTATTATTATCTGATCTACTAGTATCATTGTCTAACAAAACAACATATATATTTGTACACAAAAATTATCAAACGCAACAAATTTAATATGACACACATCGCATGTAATGTAATGGTAATAAATTATCTATAAAAAGTAAAAATACATATAAATAAAATAGAATATGTATTTTTGAGACGGTCTCACGAATTTTTATCTGTGATACGGATCAACCCTACCGATATTCACAATAAAAGTTAACACTATTAGCATAAAAAAATAATATTTTTCATAGATGATCCAAATAAGAGATATCTTTCACAAAATACGATCGTGACACCGTCTCACACAAGTTTTTATCAATAAAATTAACACGAAAATAACATGCAAAAGTAAATAAATTTACTCGATAAAGAAACACAATACCTATTCTGTTTTTTTTAAACGTGCCTAACAATGGCTAGGTTGAAAATGGTTAATTTAATTGAAATAATTAGGGTAATAAATCTTCTTAAACATTAATCATTAAAACCATAAGGACAAAATTAAGGTAGACACTAGACATGATTATGTTTTTAGTGTCAGTGTTTGCTTTTTCCTAAAAGACCACACTTTGTTGGGGTAATTTATACAAAAAAATCATAAAAAAAATTTATATATTAAAATTAAGTATAATGTCAATAAGAATAGATGTATTTTAAAATTTTGAAAAAAAAAATTATATCCCAATATTTTGTGTATTAAGATTTTGATTTATGTGATAAAAAAAAGTATCCCCATCTCTTCAGTCCAATTGTCAAATTTTTAATAGAATTTTCATTTTTGTACAGAGGAAAATATTTTTTATTTTTAATAAACTGTTGATAAATAATAATATCCCCATGTATATTTTTCTATTCACTTTTTTTAAATTTTCCGATTTGTCTGTATATAATACTCATAGACAATCAGAGAATGAAAAATAATAAATAATAATATTATGATAATATATAGAGATGTAATGTTTAATGTGCATATGCGATGCATTTTATTTATTTATTTAAAATATCCTTTTTTAAAGAGAGTGATTGCTGTCTTCATGCCTTGGCAACCTAATTTCACTTTTCCCAACCACAATTACTTCTTTTTATATATATATATATATATATATATATATATAATATTTTTTTAATTTCCCCGGACTTCAACCATTATAAACCAAAATACATAATTTTTTTGCTTTCCAATAAATTATCAATGAATGGCCCTATATTTAATAAATTATTTAATAATTTAACAATTTTCTAAATCTCAAATTTGGACAGTCTGAGTAAAGTTAGGGAAAATTAAATTAAATTAAATTAGCTTCAACCCCACAAAACTCTCATTTTTCCCATTTAAAAAAATTTTTTTTTTAAAAAAAAAATTTCCCCGGACTTCAACCATTATAAATCAAAATACATATTTTTTTTTGCTTTCCAATAAGTTATCAATGAATGGCCCTATATTTAATAATTTACCATTTTTCTAAACTCAAATTTGGACAGACTGAGTAAAGCTAGGGAAAACTAAATTAAATTAAATTAGCTTCAACCCCCACAAAACTCTCATTTTCCCATTTTTTTCATCACCACCAAACACCAAAATGCAATCTTTTCCAACCCCAATCACAAATTTTTTCCCAAAATTAATATTTTTTCCCTGGAAAATACGTTGTTATTTTTTTTCTCGTTTTCACTGATATGTGAACTATTTCTATGTTAAAAAATATCAGCTTTATCTCACTTTTATGTTACAGTTTTATTTTTTTTTCTTGTGGCTCTTTTAAGACGGATGATGATTGTAGCTTGTTAAGTGATAAAGGTGAAATATATTGGGAACTTCTGGAACTTGATTTTGGGTTTTGAAGCATTTCCTTTTTTATTTATTCGTTTATTTGTTTTGCAAGACAAATACTTCTAATTAATCTTGTAGAGTTTTCTCAAGAAAATAATGGGGTTGTGAGAAAAATTTTATTGGAAGTTATTTTCTCGGAGTTTGAATTATGGAAGGTACTAATACTTTGGTTAGCAGTGGAGTAACTGTGGTGGGATCAGATGCTCCCTCAGACTACCACATGGCTCCTAGGACCACAACAGGAAACCCAATACAAGGAACCGGATCAGCACCACCGCATGTGACCGTGGCGCCACCACTAGTTTCCATCACTCTGCCACCGGGTACGACAAACGAAGCGGGCGGCGCAGCCACTTTGAAGAAGAAGAGGGGCAGGCCCAGGAAGTATGGACCCGATGGCTCAGTGGCGGTCGCCCTTTCACCCAAACCACTTTCTTCCTCCGCACCACCACCCGTGATCGACTTCTCTGCCGTTCAGAAACGAGTAAAGGTCCGGTCTTTTGGGCTTGAATCCAAGCTGCAACTTTCCAGAATGGAGACTGGGAGTTCGGGTAATGAGTTGATTTGATATTGAGCATTTTACTATGTATATGTGGATGTTCATGAAACTTTGGTTGTATAGTGATCTGTTTTTGGTACCTGAATCCTAGCGTCAATTGTGTTTTCGGAGCATTTAGTGTTTTTTGGGGGGAATTATAAACATATGATATTGATTGATGAGGTGGGGACCTGTGAATGGATGCGCTATCTTGGCGCAAATGGGTAGTTGAGAAGTCAAGTGGGATTTGAGGAATCTTGGAATTGCGGCTTTTTTTCAACATCTTTTCCTTTTGCAGTTGAAGGATCTGGGTTTATGATTTCTCTTGTTGGCAATTGCACTTAAGTAAGCGTTTACTTAATTATACATTGGTATGCCCTTACCTTAAGCTTTGACTGATTCAACTTTGTTAATTAGTATCACGTGATACCGGCTTTTGTGGATTCGCAAGCTAGTATGTATATTCCTCGTGGAAATGTAAAATCATAAGTTTAAGACTAGAGTCCGGACATCAGGCCATAAACTAGACCTACATTTGATTCTGCAATATTTTCTTCATTAATCACTCCAGATTCTTTCATTTTCATGTAAAGGTCATTTCCTTTGACGTTCACCCGTTCCGCCAAATATGGATACATCGCGGGCTTTGACAATATTGTTTGTCAATTCCATAAACCGTTGTACCGACCCCAGCTCCCCCAAACAGTCCTATCGGAAACTATCATTCTTGGCGGGGAAGTCTCTTAAACTTACTAGGCGCCCCACAGCTACTTGTGGAACCGGTTTGAGACTTACATTGGCCATCCTTTGAGATTTGGACTCCCACAGCAGCCTAGAGAACCTCTCGATCTTATTTGCTACTCTATGCAATTACTTATAGAATGATTGTGGGACATGTAATAAAATCAAATTTATAGCAGCCATAAATAGTTTTCTTGTCATTATTGCTGATATTTGATATTTCTTTTTCAGGTGACTGGATTTCATGCTCCGCTGGTGCCAATTTTACGCCTCATATCATCTCTGTTGATGCTGGAGAGGTAAAATGTTGATGTTATCTAAATGTATATTCATTGATAATTATAACAGTCTTAGAAAACATTAGTTTTTATTTGTATTTTCCTTTCTTCTTAAGGTTAACTCTATTATTGACTACCAAATTTCTTTGAACTTTTGTTTAGAGTAGTATTTGTGTGATGTTTTGGTATAAGATGACTTTATGTTGCTATAGAAGTTCAGTATGAATTTATTTGTCATCTCTTATTTTTGAAGTTGCTCATGTCAAACTTAGGATATTAGTAATTTTATCGTTCGGTGATTTTAGGACGTCACGATGAAGATTATATCTTTCTCTCAACAAGGGCCTCGAGCGATATGTGTCCTCTCTGCTAATGGTGTAATATCAAGTGTCACTTTTCGTCAACCCGATTCTTCTGGTGGTACATTGACCTATGAGGTACTACCCGATTTATAAATCACGTCTTTTCAACATTTTTTATGATGTTTGCAGTTCTTAGGCGTAATGGTGTTGCATGTGAGTAACCAGTATTCTTATACATCCATTTACCCATGTTGTTTAGGGTCGCTTTGAGATACTGTCATTGACAGGATCCTTCACGCCGTCTGAGACTGGAGGAATTAGAAACAGATCTGGTGGAATGAGTGTCTCTTTAGCTAGTCCTGATGGGCGTGTTGTTGGGGGTGGTGTCGCTGGCTTATTAGTAGCTGCCGGGCCCGTGCAGGTAAATTCTATCCATGCCATTTACCCCAACTCTGACCATTTAAGCTGAGAAGTGATGACACAATCTTTTTTAATAACATCAACCAAGTACAATATTTTTAAACAAGATATTTTTGGTGGCCAACCAAACATCCACATACAATAGAGCTGTTGGTTTTTCTGGATATAGATCTTGCGACCTTACCAATTTAAACCATATTGGTGTTTTATTGTGAACCAGATTGTGGTGGGAAGTTTTCTGGTGGGTAACCAGCACGAGCAGAAGACGAAGAAACACAAACCAGAGTCCATGGCCATTATACCTACTGCTGCTATTCCAATCTCGAGTGCTGGTGTAGAAGACACATATCATACACCCTCTTCTTTCCGTGGAGATAGCTGGTCCTCGATGCCCCCGGAATCGAAGAATAACGCCGCTGACATCAACTTATCTTTACCGGAGTAGTGGGTCTACACTGTCCCCAACTCTTCGAACATAGTTCTTACTGACTACATTGGCACAGATTCTTCCATTCATGTTTCTCATTCGACGATGAATCTCTCTTCGTTGGCATCGCCTGTAAACCTGGCTAGTAGCAGCACAAGCGCATGCAATCGCAGATGAGGTTCTTGTATTAACTTACAGTGTTAGGGTCGTTTTTTCGTCGTCTGTTGCGCCGCATGATGAATTTAGTTGTCAGATTTTATGCTTCTATGTTGAACTCTGAATCTTGGAAGTTTTTCCGACATACATTGATTTGGTTGATGAAACTATTGTGATTCTGATTTTGTTGGATCTGTCATAGTTGTGCGTTTGGTATATTTCAAAAACCCAATTTAAAAACTAGTGTCGGACTTAATTTAAATAAATACTTGATTTCGAAAATCATCATCTGATAAACTTTCAATTTTCTGTTAAAATTGTGATATCGGAAGCCATTTTCGCACATTTATTTTAGTCAACAGGGATAAAAAAATATTTTATAAAAAATAAAAACCGAATTCCAAATATAAATTTTCAAGAAAAATTTCAATTCAATAGAAGCAGAAAGATATTACAAAATTATAATAATAATAATAATAATAATAATAATAATAATAATAATTCCAAATTATTAATATGAAAATTGCTATAAATAACAAACTATTATTTTCTAATATAAAACAGTTTTTTGATCAATAAATTTATACTCAAATCTTCTCTTGAAAAAATTAGATAAGAACAATCAAAATCTTTATCTGATAATTGTTTCCGAAAAAATCTCATTTAATAATATTATTTGTAGCTGATCATTTGAAAGTCAACTATGAGGTTAATAATATAAGATTACTACACTATTAATTTAATCTAGCATTAATTTAAGTGTATTATTTTATCTTGTTATCAACCCATTCATGATTTTAATACTAAAAGTCACATATTTTTTAAATTTAAAATTTTTTTTCCACCGAAATGCAGACATGACTCTGGGAAATGCTTATGTGACTTCGAAAAATGTGACGTGACATCGAAAAATAGTTATAAAATAACACGTGCCAGATGCTACGTTAAAACTTGTGTGAAAAAGAGCTAAATTGAAAAAAATTAATTGCAAATTACATAACCAAAATCATAAACAGATAATAACATAATTAAAAATGAAAATGACCAATTATTGGGGAAAAAATTCATCCGAAAGTTATACGAAAATCGATTAAATTTCAAAGCCAAAATTTCTCAGAGGTTACTTGAAGACTAAACATTGAAAGTGGGACATAATTATATTCCGTGGGAGCCACCCCCATTGATTTACTTCTAGCTAGTTGAAGTTTTGTATAATTATAATTATAATTATAATAATTTAAAATAATAATAGTAAATTGGGTTTCATCACTCACTCGATGAAATCGATCAAATTTAGAATAATAATTCGTATTCAATTATAAATTAATAACATTATTTTCTTGCAGGGATTAAATTTAATTTTATTTTCAATTCTTAAATTGTTAGTTATACTGAAGTCCCTTATTTTCAAAAATAAAAATAAAATATATTTAAACACTTTATCATTTCTTCAAATTTCTGAAGAGAAATGTAATATTAAATCATAATAATCAATTCTAATAAATTTTATACATGCAAATTATCAATACTAATGACATGCTTTCTATGTTCCATTCTCAACTTCAAAATTTTTTTTTTCTATCAGAGTTTGAGAAGAAGTTTGTTGCAATCGTGTCTCGAAGACTCGAACACAAAACCTTTTCCTACACTTTAGTTTCACCATTTATATATTTAAATTTTAATTAATACACTCGACAAATTACCTTTTTTTGTCAATAAATTTGTTCTAATCACGAATCTCTTCAATTCCACTTTTAGCTAGCGATTCTTAAGTGAAATTATTACAGAAGTAAAAGAATCCTTAATTATTGAGACGTTAATTTATTTAGTTAAATAAAATATCAAGACATTGTTTGTTTCGTGGTCGCTAATTTAGAAACCGATTAATCATACCGGTCTCTCACATTTAGCGACAAATGTTATTGATACCAACCAAATCAGTCGCTAATCGATCTCTATTTTGCTTTAGAGACCGAATATAGACCGATTTGTCGGTCTCTAATCCGTGTTTTTCTTGTAGTGGATAATGAATGATACATAATATAAGAAAAATTAATGATAATGATGCATATAACTAATTCATCGCAAAAATTGAGCCAAACATTAGACGAATCAAAATCGAATAATCAATCAATGTCTTATCATCCGTACCAAACTTTGTTTAATTAGTGAAGCTGACAGCTGATTAATCCAATTTTTTATCGAATAAATTTTAAGTTTAATTTATACTTTCGGAATTAATCGAACAAATACATATCTATTACTATTATAAATATATGAGTTTGAATTGTGAGCTTACCTTTTTACCCTTTTATTTATTTTATAATTTGTCATGTTCATTTGGCTCTTTAAGTAATTTTCTATGTTAGTTTAATATGTTAATTAACAGTGTACTTAACTTTCATTTGTGAGTTTTCTTTTTTACCCTTTCATTTGTTTTATATTTTGTCATGTTAATGAGGTTCTTTAAGTCATTTTTCATATTAGTTTAATATGATAATTAATATTGTACTTAACTCAATATATATGAGTTTGGATTGTGAGCTTACCTTTTTACCATTTTATTTATTTTATAATTTGTCATGTTCATTTGGCTCTTTAAGTAATTTTCTATGTTAGTTTAATATGTTAATTAATAGTGTACTTAACTTTCATTTGTGAGTTTTCTTTTTTACCCTTTCATTTGTTTTATATTTTGTCATGTTAATGAGGTTTTTTAAGTCATTTTTCATGTTAGTTTAATATGATAATTAATAGTATACTTAACTCAATCAAATTAATTATTATTTTGATTTTACTTATAAATTTATCATAATGTTATCTAATATCTAATCTATCTAATACTATGAATTGTGAGCTTACCTTTTTATCCTTTTATTTATTTTATAATTTGTCATGTTCATTTGACTCTTTAAGTAATTTTCTATGTTAGTTTAATATGTTAATTAATAGTGTACTTAACTTTCATTTGTGAGTTTTCTTTTTTACTCTTTCATTTGTTTTATATTTTGTCATGTTAATGATGTTCTTTAAGTCATTTTTCATGTTAGTTTAATATGATAATTAATAGTGTACTTAACTCAATCAAATTAATTATTATTTTGATTTACTTATAAATTTATCATAATATTATCTAATATCTAATCTATCTAATACTATTATAAATATATGAGTTTGAATTGTGAACTTACTATTTTACTCTTTCATTTATTTTACAATTTGTTAAGTTTACAATGTTCTTTAAGTCATTTTCTATGTTAGTTTAATATGATCATTAATAGTATACTTAATTCAATCAAAATAATTATTAATTTGATTTTACTTTAAATATAATTTAATTACATGTTACATATTTTAAAAAAATTGCTAATATTACTAATATCTATTTTACTTTTATAAATATATGATTTTCATTTGTAAACTCACTATTTTACCATTTTGTTTGTTTATAATTTATCATGTTCATGATATTCTTTAAATTATTTTCTACGTTAGTTTAATAGGATTATTAATAGAGTACTTAGTTAAGGTATTTATTATTTTATTTTTATTTTTAAATTTAAATTTAATTACTTTATCTAATATCTATTACTATTATAAATATATGAGTTTGAATTGTGAGCTTACCTTTTTACCCTTTTATTTATTTTATAATTTTTCATGTTCATTTGGCTCTTTAAGTAATTTTCTATGTTAGTTTAGTATGATCATTAATAGTATACTTAATTCAATTAAAATAATTATTAATTTGATTTTACTTTTAAATATAATTTAATTACATGTTACATATTAAAAAATTTTTTTTGCTAATAATACTAACATCTATTTTACTTTTATAAATATATGATTTTCATTTGTAAACTCAATATTTTACCATTTTTTTGTTTATAATTTATCATGTTCATGATGTTCTTTAAAATTATTTTCTACGTTAGTTTAATAGGATTATTAATAGAGTACTTAGTTAAGGTATTTATTATTTTATTTTTATTTTTAAATTTAAATTTAATTACTTTAATTATACATTGACATCAAATTCATAGAAAATTACTATAATAATGTTATAAAATAAAAAATTATTAATATTTTGAATATTAAACTACTTTGTATGTAAGTGCTTTCAATGCAACTATTTAAGCATTTAGTCAATTTCGATATGACGCTAAAAAACTATCCCTAAATAATATATTATATATTAATATAATATCTACTAAATATATGACCTCTAATTGTGAGCTTACTATTTTACCATTTTTTTTTTTCAATTCGTCATATTCGTGATGTTATTTAAGTCATTTTGTATGTTAATTTAAAAGGATCATTAATAGTGTACTTAACTCAATCAAAATAATTATTATTTTAATTTTTTAAATTTATACATTACAGTCAAATTCATGAAAAGATATATAATAATGGGAAGACGAAGGGAGATGAGACAGATTGAATAAAAATAAATTATTAATCAATATTAAGTTCATATAAAATTTTTTCTCCCATTTAGAATAGAGATATTTTTAGACTCTTTATGTGTCAATTGAGATACATGATTGAGATAAATGTTTTGTATGTAACTGATTTCAAACATTGTTTTAAAGAAATTTGGTCAATTTTTAATATATGCTGCTAAATAAATATTACTAAATAATATGTTTCATTTAATCATTTAGTGTTCTTGTAATGAGATGAGTTTTTTACCCTAGCGTTAGCATGTTTTATTGTTATATGTCATTTGTGTTGATTATGTTGTATGAATGTCATATAAAATGTCAATATTTCTCAAATAATAAAATGGTTTTTCAAAAAAAAAAAAATTCTTCGTCCAGAAAAAGAAATACATAAAAAACAAAGTGTACACAATTCTCATTCTATTTATAATGATATGAGAACAATTCTAAAGTTTTGTAGACACAATAGATCAATTTTGTGAATTTTTAGTAAATTGAGACATTGAGCCAGTTGCACTTTATTTCATCCAATATCATCTCGATATATTTCGAGGTGGCTAATTAAGAGGTTTGTTTTTATCTTTTTTTTAGTCAAAGTGACGAATCAGCTAATTCATAAGATATAAGATGGTAGCATTGAAAACTCCTCGCCAAATACAATCACTTAGCCAAATAGTGAAATACAAATATAATTCTACAATATTTCATCAAATTAATTTTGACTATCATAAAATGCTCATGAAATCTAAAAAGTTGTATTATTATATGAGAATGATATATATGATCTCATATGCATATCTTAATTATGTTATTCGTGTCTCTTCTCAAAATTTTTAAAATACAATAATTATTTTTGTATATTATTCCACAAGATATAAAATATTCTAAACAAAATGCAAACTCGATAGAAAAAAATTTGGTTTGTTTCAATGAATAATATAATATTATGTTCTAGACACAACAAATGAGTTTGAAACCATATTATCCCCATGATATGATGAACACAATCATTGTTCCAAAGCTTCTAAAAAAATGACTATTGAGATGAATTTATTGAATTGCGTCAAATTAAACGAGGACACAGTTCTAATATATAGTAATTTTGAATAGATTTTCAAGTATGATTTCTTACAGTGATTGAAAAGTAATTGTTAAAAATTTATTAGCCTTATAGCTATATGTTAATAATATTGATATTAAATATATAAAATTTTTATTACAAATATCATAATGTTTGAAGAAATTACAACATCATTCATTAGTTATGTTGTTGAAAGATATATAGGTTGTACATACTTTTACTCACGTGAAAATCTATCACGACTAAAATAATTTTTCCTTAGAAGTTTAAGTTAATAATGGTCATAAAATGAAAAATCATTCAACAAAAAAAAATATTCGAAATATAAGATTACTGGATAAAAATAATGTAGAAATACGAAAAAATATCGTGATAGAGAAGCAAACTACAAGCATGTCAGATCCCCGATGAGGATTCTAAATAACATAATAAGTGTTAAAGATGATCATATACTTGTTGAGTATACCAAAATAGTTATACGCATGTTATAAAAACTAAGACAAAGAGTTGCTGAGTTGTCAAAATCAACCAAGAAGCATATTGAAAAATGTGTCATGTGGATAAGATAACTTTTCCGATTCATATACCGTCTATGGTCATGATTTTTATTTTTTGTGGTTGGTTTTGTTTCAATTGATAAACGCTACTAGCCATATTTTATTTCATTTAAATATTATCAAAATTTCATTCATATATTTTCAACAGTTTAATTGCTCACGTGCAACGCACGTGCACTTTTCTAGTTATATATATATATATATTTCATTGGCCGTAGCATGTAATGCCCGAGAATTGTAGGTTGATAAGACGAGATTATGAGGTGTTACATGGAAGAGGCACCGCTCCCGCGCTCAATTTTCTACCGCACCTGCGGTGTAGTGGCAGTAAGTTGGATTGTTGCACACACGAGCCATCGCACCCGCGCCAAGAAGAAGACCGCACCCGCGGTCGCTGTTTTTGAATTTCTGAACGTGGTGCCGTGAGCTGACCGCACCCGCGGTCTAGAGGGAGCGCACCCGAGGTGCAACGTGTTTGATGAAAAATAAGACACTTGCCCTTGCCATGCATATATTATGTGTTGTCTTCCTTTCCTTCTTCCTTCAACACCAGATTACCGAGAGCACCATGGTAGAATTCTCAAGTTTGCTTCAAGCTTAGAAATTGAATAGCACACAAGCCGATCAACCGATTTTTAATCCGAGTTCAGATTTATGTTCCTCTCTTCGATAGCTTCGTAAAGATGTAAGTATTACTATTTTTCAGCATGTTCTGAAGTTTAGATGTTGGGGAAATTTTGATATGATTGAGATTATGTGTCCTTATGATTATTGTGAACGTATATTCGAAACCGAATCGAAGAAATGATATCGTATGCGAGTACTATGATTTTCCAGCATATATGTGTATGAGATTATGTAGATTTTGAGCTTATGATGTATAGATTATGATGGATATGACTTGATCAAATGTAAAGCCGTGTCTCGCAAGGATATATAATATTTTTAGAAATTAAGTTAATTTTTAGGAAATTTAATTAAATGTGTAATAATTAACTTCCTATAAATAATCGATGTAACAACATTAAACTAAACCTTGCATTATATGTCCGACTTTCTTTCTTCTCCTGAAAGTTGATCAAACAGGTTATGAAGTTATTCGACGGGCAGCTCATAATTTTTTCGTTCGTAGCATTGATCATAATATGTTATTTTTCGGTTTCGAATTATGGAAACTTTGTCGGGTTTTCGTATGATCGGATTTTCGTGTTCTGGGTTTTTAATATCATAATTTGTGCTGTATATGTCAAGTATGCGGGAAAATCTACTGATCTGGATGAGATCATGAGTTCTTTTGGATTGATTTACGAACGAGAGGACGAAGAAAACGATGGCGGCCACGAAGTAAAAATAAATGAAAATGTAAGCAACATTACTACTGATGATCATGATGATGGAGATGTGCATTCTCATGTAAATTCAGATGGTTATGATACGGAAAATGATTGGAGTGGCGACGAAGACAAAGACGATAATTTGGAGGGAAGAAGTGAAGACTTCATAGCTAAGATGATAAGAGGGTGGAGGGAAGAAATATTGATGGACATGACCTCCACACAAAATTAGGGTACATATACATTTGGTTTTCTATTTGATGTTTGGTTTCTTATTTAGTTCATAAATATTACAAAATCCCAGCCTTTTTTTTGTGGGTTTCTGAACAATTACATACGTTTTATTGTTGGTCAATGTAAATACTTTTATTATAAACAAGAATTTATTATGTATATACATACATGATACATGCATACATAAGATGATGAGAACTTTGTAAAATATTTTACATGCGAATGTGACTGATTTTTCTCTGTTGAGTGAACTGTGTGGAGCCATGGAAACCTATATGTGGCCAAGCTTTTGGAGCCAAGAATTTCAGGCTACTGCACAGGACCCTTACCATGGCTACGTTGTTACTGCTATTGGCAACCATTTCAATCGCTTTCTTATGGGCATTACCTGGTTTATCTCCTCCCTGATTTGGCCACAACTTCGTTCTTGAGTCCACTTAAAGCATACCTGAGCGCACAAAACATCACCATTCCGATCATGTTAAGCTCGGCTTTCGCGGTGGCACTTCACTAGCTTCCCAATCAACATGCTACTTTCGCGAGAAAAAAAGGGCTCGAAGGGGTTTCCACGGCAGCGTGGATCACTGATCTTATAGTATTGATTTTACTCGGTTTGTATGTTTTGATCACCGAGAAGACAGGAGCGGAGAAATTGAAAGGAGGAGGGTGGTGGGAGTTACGTGGGATTGGTGATTGGATTAAGCTTCTCAAGCTATCTGGTCCATGTTGCCTCACAACTTGTCTCGAGTGGTGGTGCTACGAAATAATGGTATTGCTCACGGGCCGCTGTCGGAGTTCTAGCGAAAGTGCTGATTTTCGATTACTTGCTTTACTCGGTTATGTTATCTCTAGCTACATGTTCGTCTATCCGTGTGTCCTACGAACTAGGTGTGAAAAACCCTAGGATCGCTTACCGTCCGGCTTATGTTTCTATACGTGTTGGCATAATTTTGGGCTTTCTCGGTCGGTCGATGATGGTGTCTGCAAGAGGCGTATCAGTGTATGGGGACCGTTGTATAGTGGTGATGTAGGGATTGTAAGTAACGTCAAGAGAATGATGCTTTGATGGCCATTGTGGAAGTGGTGGTGGCATCGCGCGCGGGGAACGGCTAGGCTGTGGCTCGGAATGTATGCTAATATTTGTGGGTTTTATTTAGTTGCATTGCCTTTGGGAGTGGTGTTAGGGTTTAGAATTCATCTTGGACTAGGGGGTTTGTTGATGGGATTCTTGTGTGGAATGGTTGTTTGTTTGGTTTTGGTTTTTGTGTTTGTTGCAAAGATTTATTGGGATGATGAGGCGGAAAAGGCACAAATGCTCACTATTTCTCAACGGCAAGATTGTGAAGATCATGCTAAATCATGATTAAATAAAGTTTGTAGTAAAATGATTAAGTGATTTTTGGCACGCGAAATTTGTATATATTACCGCAAGTGATGGGGGAAATTTGTAAAATAACTCTGATCAATTATTTTTTAAAGAAAATGACCAACAAATAGAATGAAAATTGTAATGTAATTCTGCCAATCAATTTTAATATCCTTGCATGGAAGCCGTATTATCAACTAATTAACTCAGATTGCCCAAGAGAGTTACAAAACTTGGTAGGTAACTTTTAAGCATCGTTCCCGCAAGAATGTTGCTGCAACACTCAGAAAGATGGGCACGTGAAGCTTACCAACAATTTGTGATCACGATCAACAGATAAATTAACCAAGACCTGCCGTAGAATCCTTTTGTGGGGCATCTGCTTTTATACGTGAAGGTCTAACTATCCGGTCGATGAGACCATATTCAAGAGCTTCCTGGGCATTGAAGCGCTTCATTCGATCCAAGTCCTTGTAGATCTGTGTATCCATGTTACGGTTTAGAGTGCATTAGTTAACTATGATGTTGAAAATGATGATAAGGAGCTCAAGAACAGAATTTATACATATATATGTATGTATGTATACCTTATCAATGGACTGGCCAGTTTTCTTAGCCAACTCCTTGAAAAGATAATCTCTTATGCGTAGAAGCTCATCTGCTTCATTACGAATGTCATCGGCCTATAAAATTGTTTGACGCAAGTGACGACTTGCAAGAATTGACAAATATAAGACATAAAGGACAAGATGAAATTAAATTTGCGAAACCTGTCCACGTGCAGAACCGGCTGGAGACTGTAATGCAATTCTTGAAAGAGGCATGGCATAGCGATAACCCTAGAAAACCAAAAATGCTAAACAAGATTATGACACAATGGTAATTATTCTCATTTCTGGGTTCCTTGTAATATGAGATTTCATAATTAATAGCTAAGGAGGATGTCACTGATCACTTCATCAAAGGAAAATAGCAAAAAATTATCAAAGATTCTAAATTATTTAGAGTGTGGATGGACTTCTGTTTTTAAAAAAAGCACTTGAAAAACCAGAAGCTAAAAACTGCTGCTTCTAGGCATTAGCTCCAGTTCCTCTTCCAAAATTTTTAAAAAACTACTTTTTCACTACTCTATTCAAACATGAATGGCTTCAACATCAGGTTAAAAAAAATAATCAAATGTCATTTTAAAAAAAAAAATCCAATTAATAAAGCACTATTTAAGCCAAATACTTTATGTCCAAACTGAGGCTTTAGTTACCATGATGCTAAAGGTGTCACTCTGCCTGTTGTTATATCAAAGAAAAGGACCACAAAACCAACAAAGCTTTGTAGAAGGCAATAATATCACCTCGATTTGACTGCTTAAAATGGAGATTACAAAAGCACAATAAAGAGCTATACAGCAATGCGAATGCATGTTGGTTCGAGTTATAATGAGCTCGGTTTCTGTAAGGACAATCTCAAGTTCGAGATTTATGAGGTAGGCATTGGGAGAGCTTCCCCCACAATAGAGCCAACATAAATCAGTTTTGATTAGTTTGGCTCCACCGTTACTCATTAAACAAGGGTGTAGACCAACAAAAAGGGCTATGTAGCAATAATTATAGAGACTAGAGAGAATACCTTTTCTCCAGCAGCAAGAAGAAAGGTAGCCAGATTATATGCAAAGCCCACACAGTGAGTGCCAATGGGACTTTTCAAGCTTTGCATCGTATCATATATAGCCATGCTAGGAGTAAGCTGCAGACAGGAAGCAATTTTGCTGAAGTGAAAAAGAGTACAGAAAGGGCGTGTCAACAAAACTGACACATAAGAGTATTTCAAATTAAAAGGAAAAAGAGAAGATAAATAAGTCATATGGAGTTTCAAGTAATGACTTACATCTCCTCCAGGCCCATTGATGTAAAAGAAAAGCTTCTTCGAATCGTCAACACTATCAAGGTATAACATTGTGGCAAGTATCTGGTTACTGAACTCTTCATCAATGTGTTGACCAATAAAAATAACACGTTCACGGTACTGCAATTTAAGAGGCCAGTAAATCCCACAGTAGTAATTTCTTGGAATGAACGAACCAGGTGACAGTACACAGGAAGAAGCATCGTCTACATATTTATATAAAAAAAATACACACTTGGTCGCAAAAGACGGCAATATTCTATAGATTCAATAATTGAAAAGTAAATCGATTAGATTATCGGGTAAAGGCACAATAGCTTAGTATTCCAAATACGTATAAAAGCAAAAATGATAGTGGAGACATAAATAACATACCATTCAAATTTTTGTGTATAGTTCATTCACAAAGTCATTTATCCATCTAATTTGGGAGGAAAGCAGAGTTGAACGACTTACAAGAGCATTCCATAGATCAACCCACTGCCATGTTCCCTCGGCAACATTCCTATATGGCACTCTAGGTGTTCCAATGGGCATCATTGAGACGCGACCTCGAGTTGGTTTGCTGCCACTAGATCTGGAAATAGAAAAAAGAACAAATAATGCACCAAAATGTACCATATAAGAGATTACGACCTCCGTAAAAGTGAAAATTCAGGATGCATAGATTCTCTTAAAAGTCATGTACCATATCGTGTCTGTGTCAGATACTATCTAGATACAAATATATCAGATACTTCCAAAAACTTAATCGAAGTATCCGTCAACATATGAAATGAGAATACCATATCCAACACGGCTAATAATCACATTATCGCATCTTAGCTGCACTGAATGTTGTGAGAGCTATTTTATAATCTTTAAACAGGTTATAGATTATTTTAGAATCATATATAAAAAGAGAAAACTCTTAATTTATATAATTATATATGTCTGTGCTACATATCTACCCTAATTTTTTTTTAAAAAATGACCATATCTCCTAACTGTATCTGTGCAACATATGTTGGTGAAACTTTAAAAATGACGAATTCAACAACTGAAACCATGAGCGGTCATTTATAATCATAACAAATGTTTGGTGAGCAACAACGAAAAATTAATCAACAGCTTAAGACACAGGAAAACCAAGAATGACATTCTTCCCAATATTCCAGTCACACCGAAGAAAGGAAAAAGAAGCCATCCGGTTCTAATATTTTAAACTGAAAACAAATAGATAAAGTAACAATTGTTAATCTCAAAGGGGACTGATCAGAAAATATGCCCATGGAAGCATAACAAATAGAGTAGAACATAGTCTAATTCCCATACTTCTCATAATTGGAAATCAAAAACCCAAATTGCAAATAGCAGAGAATCTCACCTCAATGTAATGCTTTTGTAAACTTGATTGTGAAATTCTACATTTAAATTGGGCTTTCCAATTCCGTAAGAATCTGTGAAAGAAATTTCAGAAGGGGGCAAAAGTACAAAGATTTTAACTATATATCAAGAAAATCAACCATGACCATCAACTACCAAAATAAAATATATTTATACGGACTTGGGGATTGAGCTCGTAATCCCACAAAACCTTTACTCGCACAGCTGCAAAAACAGAAATACCGAGGAAAAAAATTCCATAAAAAACTAGAATAAATTACAAATAATTACGTAGTAAAGGGAAAAACACCTGAGAGCAGTATGAGATATATCAGTTGTGGATTGGAGACATGAAGAATGGAGGAGAGACATCGTTAGAGACTATCAGTCGGAAAATGGAGAAGGAAGCACTTCAGTGCACAGAAATTTCATTATCCTCATTTTCCTCAACGTACGTATCTCTGTTTAAGTTTATTTATTTTTTAATAAAACAAAAAAGAGCTCGATAATTATTATTTATTTGTAATTATTTTACCTTTTCAATTTATTTTTAACACAGACATAATAATCTAATTATTTATTAACGTAGAATTATTGATCTAGTTTGATATTAATTTGAATCGTAAATACTATCAATGATCGATTTTAATCCTTTTCAATTAAAATAGGGACTTTTTCATTCAATAAAATTATTAAATACATCCAAAATTCCACGTTAAATATTTAGGAGATTTTTACGTATTTATGTACTTTCATACGTGAATAAGTTAAATAAATTAAACTTGATTACTTCTAGAATTTGGGAATTAATATACCATTTTAAACGTCAATAATTTTATAAGAAAAAATTAAGAACCCATCGTACTCATTTAGGACTTTATTTTTCCTTTTTGTAACAATTAATGGAGTAACTAATATCAATTAATCTATGATAAAGTAATTAAAATTTTCTTTCAAAGATTATCTTCACGTCATTTAGTTGCGGTGTGGCTTTAGTGTTTACGAGGGAATCCAGAGCATTTGTACTAAGTGGGATTGAGGCAGAGTTACACAACGGATTTCATTTGCTTTGAGGCCTTGCATTATATTTGCTTGCGTGAGCAACAGAGTCGGCTTCTCATTTCAGCTTTCTGGAAACTTAAAACGCTGGTTGTACTTTATGAGCCAACTTCTTTACAAGATAAACACATTACAAGTATCTTGGCTAAATTATTATGTCGAAGATTCAGCGACGAATCACAGGTCCTCACAGTTTGAGACAAATACCACTGGATCGGTGAACTGAATCACAGGAAGCCTCAAATGTGTGCTATTTAGCAATTGAGGTCAGCATAAATTAAATCACGACATTATTATCTGAAACTGCCAAATTCCCAGTTTCACGTCAATTCAAAGAATATACTTGCACACACCACATGTGAATTTCCAGAGAACCTCAGCAAATAATTTACAAAACACAGCTATGCTATCCGATGCCAGTTGATGAACCTAGTGAAAGCTTTGGCAAGAAAAGCCATGAACCAAACCTGTCGAAGCAGGCAACCGCATCAAAAGCAGCAACGACTGCTTCACCAGGCATAGGCAGCGAATATGATAACAACTATATCTGGGTTATCTATTATTACAATTGGTAAGCGTGCCTGCATAATATTGCACATTCAGCTTCACCTGAATTGGGTATCTAGATCTGAAGATCATCGAGAGACAATTCACTTGCAGTCAACAGCTTCAATTTCTGTACAAAACGACCAAACAAGGTTGAAGTTGATTGTAAGAACTAGTCTACACATAGACAGACAAGGAGGCCATTAACATAAGCAAGAAAGCAGAAAAGTGCTTCTATTCTGGTGGTAAAGGACTGCTAGATTGGATTTGACTTAAAATACACCACATTTGTGAAGTAAATACTTTTCAAAATATAAGATACATGACTATTACATTGGAACCCACCTGAAATACTCAACCACATGTCTTGGGCCTTTAAGGCGTACCAAGATTAGCCTGAAATCTTTGGATTAGGCAATAGGAACATTTGTTTAATTGTTAGAGCACAAACAAACGAACTGTTCTTGCCTACTAATGCTACAGACAGAGAGTAACATTAATTCATAGCGCCTTCAAGCATTAGCACCCCTTGCATAAATTATATAACCCGAAGACCAATTAGCAATGGGCTTTTCCTTGTTTTTCAGATGATGATATTCAATTTAACCAAGTAAAACTATTCTCGGCCAATGAAATTCATTTTAACCAATAGAAAACTAACCCCGTCCTTTGAATACTAAATAATTTAGGTATGTCTAATAACAGTTTTAGGGTCAATTTTTATCGCACCAGAACTGTTTGCACTTCAGCATGGTCAATAAATGGATGCAGTGTAAGGGGTACTGGGGAAAAGAAACAAGTTTTGTACCGTGATAAATTGTGGAGGATCATCCAGACTAGAAGATCCCAGAACGATTTCTCGTTTCAGCTTTGTTGACAACTTGTGGCAAACCCGAAGCTGCCATGAAACAAGTTTAAGAAAAGATCACAGTGTGCCCCAGCAGAGCAACAGAGAGGAGAGAAGGCATCCCAAAATGAATACCTCAGATCGTGTAGCTCCACCAACAATAAACACAAAAAGTCGTTGACCCATCTTTGTGAAATCACTAGACGCATGCCTTAAAATCGAGTCGCTGCATGAAAAACAATTTTTTATTTAAAAAAAAAAGGCAATTGTGGAGGTAAATTTACTGTATGCATCAGATAGGACATATGAAGAATGATCTGAAACTACATAGCAATTCAACGTTTTTGACTGAACACAAATGAACAATGCATAACTTTTTCGATTGACAGTAGTTCAGGGGAAAAATTGCAACGCAAACAACAAATCAAAAGCCATAGAATTACCTTGAATACCCATCATCAGAGTTTCGAGGACGAGCCCATGTTGGTGTCCGTCTTGATCTCATTGAATGAGGAGGTGGAAGTTGACCTGTCCTTAAAGATGCTCCATGAACAGTTCCATGAAAAGTTGGACTTGGATCATTCATACATGGATAATCTTTATCTGGTAGTTCACCTTTACTAAGTTTTTCAATGAGTTCCTGCATGGCAACAAGTAACATTTAAGCAAAAAGTCCATTCCAAGTAAAATAGAAGGCATAATAGCAACACAAACACAAATAACTCCAAATTTCACAATTGACTCTTATAGTGCCTCTTTAATCTCACTGATGCATTCTTAGAATTATGACAACGAAATGATAATCCTTTGAACTTGCCCATCTGTTCTTAAAAGTATCACAACAAAATCAGAGTCTAAAAGTTTAGCTGCTTATCAACGATGACACTCAAAATCCGAGTCTAAAAGCATCACAATGGGATAAACTTCATCCAACTAAACCCAACTAACAACAAAATATGTTGGTCTTTTCCTTTACAAATTATCCATAAGAAAGGTTAAAGAACCTCCAAAATATGCAAATTGAATTGTTATTTGAGGAGGAAATAATGCATTCTCTTGTATATTTGTCATTACTATGATTAGTTCACCAGGTGATTTGTTTAACATTATAAAATTGTACACCCTAATAGGTATAGGTAAAAGCACATGATAATTCCACCCATCAGAGTCTCTTCCAAGCTGTAACCTTTGCCAGAACATTTGTCGGTTACCGATGCTTCTGGTTTATGTGCTTCGATTCCAACCTCAATGACCCTCAATGTGATGTTGAAGGGATTTAGTAATCACAGACTCTTCTTCTCTTACTCACCTGCATGAAGGAAGAATCATGCAATTTCTCCTGTCTAAGATTAATTTTCAATTTATTCGTCACAACGTACTGCATTGACTCTCTCCCATTTTGAGCACCACACCCATTACCCAACAAAGAAAATCAAAGAATGGTTATTTTATGAGGTTAGGAAAAACCAGAAAAATACAAAAAGAGAATAGACTACCTCTATTACAGGGTAAAAACGTGATAATTGCCATGGCGATCCTTCGCCAGGACGGTCTTTTCGAGCAGCATGCTTCTTCTGCAAAACCAACGAGAAAAGGTTAAAATCTATGCATTAGATGCAGGGGTTATTCGAAAAAGATGATCACTTTGTTTGACAACAGATCCAGTACCTTGTTAACGTCAAATTTAAGGGAAAATGGTACGATTGAGCTTTTTTTGGTGTCTGATGATGCCTCCAAATATTTCATATTGTAAATCGCATTCATATCATCCATAGGTAGTCTTGCCAACTACATTACATACATCAAGATGTTAATTATGGTATGAACGATATACCACAAAACAAATCAGAATTATAAATGGCACTGCAAAGACTTGAGGAGCCTGTTTGCGTGACCATTGTCCAGGATTAAAACCACAAAAATTAAAGCGTAGAGACATTTGTGTGAGCGTGCAAAAAGCAGTAAAACAGACATGGCAGACCTCCGTATTAGAATTATTATGCCTAATTAATATCACATCTTTAAATAAGAAACTTCCAAAGAGTGGAACAGACGTCATTCTATTGGATGTATAAACTGTTTTATGGATATCATGGGCTTAGAGTAGGTGTTGGGTTTATCATAAGCTGATAGATTTGTGGTAAAATGAGTTCTAGTTGTTTCTTCATGACAGAATATTGGCACTTGTTGGAAAATTATGGCAGATGTCAGATAGGCGAAATGCATAAGATAATAGTATGTCCGACTGCTCACAAAGATAAAGCGTAAGAGGTTGCCACACTTTTTTTAAAAAGATAAATCACATTTAATTATCAGTGACAGTAAGGAGGTGCCTCCCATATATACATAAAAAAGACATCAGCTATCAATCTATCGACGTGTCTACATCTGGTAGAAATCAGTAAAAGAAATGCATCATAAAGAGGTATTCCAAATTGTAAATGCAAATATAACGTCAAAACTCTTTCTTCAAGTTAAGCACTGCTAAAAGTTAAGATACAAAAAATGAAACACACTAAAATAAAAAAATATGCAAAATTAAGCTACATAATTGTAAAAGTGGCACCAACCTCCATTAGTTTTTCGATTTTTCCATCCTCAAATTTCTCAGGATAAACAGCAGCATAAATCATCAATAATCGCAACTTATTTTCACGTGATACATCCTGATGATATCACACCACCAAATATGCTAAGAGTGTTTTCACAAACAAAAAATAAGATGTAGAAAAAGGAAAAAAACTTGCCTCTTTTACTCTAAGAAAATTAATAAGGTCTTTGGTACTAGCATCTCCAAAAACCAGGTCCTGCTCTAGTTGCCCAACTTCTTTAAGCCCCGATTCCCTGATAGTCTTGCTTAACTTTCCTGCAATCTAATGAAGAACAGATAATTAGTAAACAAAGAAAAGAAGCAATCCAAAAATACGATGTTGTCATTGGCTTGTTTAACACTGGTCTTTAATGAAATAAAATGTGCTATTTGTTTAAAGATAAAGCATCAACCAGGAAATGATACCACATGTCGTATGGAAGATATTTTTGAAAGTGAACAGCATTTCATGCCACAAAAAGGTATATATCATTGTAAAACTGAGATATGAGCTAACAAAAGCAAACTTCTTCCATTAATTCTTCAAATAAGTAGCACCTATAGGACCTATCCTGAATGATGTAATCCTAATCAAGATCAATGAGACCACACATACCTTTTCATGCCTGCCATTGGGATAAAAAAAGTAGAAAATTGAGACTGACTCCAATTCAGGTTCATCAAGAAACAAATGTATTGAGACTGACTCCAATTCATGCAGAAGGGCGACACGATTGAATTGAGAGCCGCTTGAGCAGAAATAAAATGAAAGAGACGGACAAATGTATTTAGGGATTTAAAAGTCCAGCCCAATTTATTTTAAATTATTTTCCTTTTACTTCTTAGAAATTTTAATTTTTTTAATTAACCCCTAAAACTTTTAAATATTTGCAATTTTGCCCAAACGTATCCACGCCGTATCCATGGCGTGTCCCCGCCGTGTCCAAAACGTATCCGGCTGGTCAACCCTAAAAAAGTCAACGACACGGATTTTGAGGTATCCGACACGCGTATCCGCGTGTCGTATTCGTATCTGATACTTCAAAAAAAAAATTAAGGTATCCGTGCTACATAGCTTTTGTAAGTGCCAACAACATTAGCTGAGATCAAGTATTGACATAGTAAGAAATTCTAGAGACTTACATCAACATGAAGGGAGAGCTTTTCAATTTGTTCACTATACTGAGGCAGAGCTTGAACCATCTTTTGTAAATCCCGAGTAGACAGATCACCATCCCTACACATAACACGGTGCATTAAATATGATACCAGAAGCTACCAAGTAACCAGTTACTAAATAGAAATACAGCAAACAGAAGCCAATATTCGATACTCTAAATCCCACAAGTTTAACACTGTGCCCTACTGTCTACTTGGTGCACGTTTTAAACATCCTCCATAAAAACATAATGTTCAAGCATTTAATTGATTGTAAAAAAGTAATAATTTTTAATGGACCTCTCTTCCAACATGGAGATAAACATGCTTCCTACAACATCTCCAATGAAGATGCACGTTTCAGATGCTAGAAACCAAAATTTTTGAACCAACCTTGAACCATGGATTTGTGCTGCTTTATTTTTTGATACAAAGTTTGTCGTCTTCTCATGCAATTGGTCACTTGCCTGATTTGGTAAACAAGTGATAAAAGTAGTTTACAATCCGCTCCTTTCAAAACCAGAAATTTCATATAAATGTAACATTTTTGCATATTCTACATACATCAGCTATATGAGAGTGACGGAGCTCAAGCCAAATGGAGTCATGATCCTCCAAAAGGACTTCTTTCTTCTCCGGAAGACCACCTGTTTTGCTCGGGACCTGAGAAGTATACTAGTGATTGCAGAGTTTACACTCACCCAAACAAACATATAAGAAACAATTCAATGACTTACCTGATGAACATATTTATTCCCTTCCATATTTAATAAATCATGACACATCGCATCATATGTCCATTCATGTATAATTGGAGAAATCTTCATGCAAAAATAGCATAACGTCACATATGTGCACAAGACTTGGATTCAGCGATTATTTGTAATTTCAGTCAACAAACCGACAGTTCAAACCTGGTCTATAGATCTATCTAAAATTATCAGCTCGCATGTCTCCGACTGGGGGAAATTAGGGAGGCTGGATTTATATTTCATGAGACAGTTCCAAACAGCAGCAGCCAGCTTTGTAGGAATTAGATCGCGAAAAGTGGTCATTGTATTAGGATCAAGTGATTTGGCAGCACGGTAGCGCACGGATGGAAACTCCTGTCACATGACAAAGTTATGCAGGTCTTGACACAAATTTGGATATGGCACATAATATATAACCTACATACCCGCAATGATGCAAATACTGTAGCTATACGAGTAGCCATCACATTCAAACATGCATCACCTTTACGAGAACTTTCTTCATCCCCAAATAGATCCTCAAGAGCTCTATCATTGTCAGTGACAAAACCCTGTAGTTACAATAATATTTGTCACAAACCTCTCTATAGGTACAAGATTATTCCAATTTCACACCATACAACAGTTTTGAAAAATTGAGAGGTAGCAATTGTCAGGTGTCACTCCTGTATCTTGTCTTATTTTCATGCTTAAGTCATACAATTTTATTTAAATTCGAAAATTCTATAGGGGATGTCTGTGACACATATAGAACCCATTATAGTTTCAGAATCCATTCTCCTCGAAAGAAAATTAAGAGTTGGAGACAAAAGATTTCGAAAGGGGGATAGCATACCTGACTATCAATGGAAAAATATTCCAGATTCATCTGCAGATTTCTGATCCAAAATTAGAACAAAGACCAAATCTAACAGTATGAAATAAAGATTGCACATCAAAAAGTTCAAGTGTGTGGTTATAACCTCTCTCAAGGCGCCAATACGAGATAAAACAGTTCCATCGTTCTTTATGTGACTAACCAACTCTTGAGATACAGGTGAGCTAAAGAAGACGAATGCCCTGATAGAAAACAAAAGCAGGTAGAAAAAGGAAAGAGACTACCAGTAAGCATTTTATAAAGATGAGGCTAAGGACTTCAAAAAATTGTTGAAAGACTGAAATAAACAATCAAATACTTGGCATACTTTCTATACAAGGGTGATCTTCCGGACATATCTGAAAGAAAGATAACAATGCTGCATAACAAGGAAAACACAGAGATGAGAGCACGCATGAAAGGGTGGCAGGAATGGGTGAGAAAAACCAGAAATTTTGCCATGCACAAATTAAAAATGAAGACATATTTAAGAAGCAAGATTGAGTAGATTAAACAAAAACTACAAATGCCTTAAACTTGAGAGAGAGACAAAAACACATAAAACTCAGAAATGGAAAAACTGAAAAGATGACAGCAAACTGACGACCAAGGTCAACCGCACATCAGTTAAAGATCTCACAGCACAGGCTGTGTGACACAAATGAGCATCACAAACCAGCGATAACTCGACCGGGACTGTTGCTTATGAAATGCAGAACTTATTCCCATATAGTTGAGCTACATGAACAGTACTATAAAGGAACAAATGACTGTCATTATATGAAGTTATTAAAAAATGATGCTAAGGTGAATTTTAAAAGAATAGTAGATCCCGAAGCATCACCAAAGTGTTATAACAACTCCGTCCTTTTTGAATTTCCCAATCCTTAACCTGATTCTTCAGCACTAATTAATAATAATTGTATACATTCTCTCTTGAACATGTTCATTGCCAGCTCCTTTTCTTGTTAAAACAAATTTGCTTACAGTAGTGAAAAAATCACTGGCGGAGGAAATGCCAAAATAATCCATAAACCAATTTATTCATCCATACAGAAAGATGATCTGTCTCAAAAGAAAAGCACAGCAATCACTTCAGGTTCTTAATCAAAATGATTAGACCTATAAAATTGTGAAATAACAATATCCAAAACATATTATATATCAATGAAATACATGTCAATTAAGACCCACTCAGACCTAGAAAGTTATGGGGGCAACAAAAAGATGTGAAATTTATTGAACTATAAACAAGCAATACGATTTAAAATAATTGGTTTGCTATTCAAAGATGAGGAAATAAGAACCGTTACTTCTCTTTGGTTGGCTGAATGAAATATATGGCATCCATGGTTGGCAGCGGCTGTCTTCGCTTGTGTATGTCCTCCACCACTGCAAATATCACACAATTCACTTTTGTTTTTGATAGAAAACTAAATTTATTATAATAATTATAGTTTACACCATATCTGCGGATGAGTAATCCACAGGGAATATTCAAACAAGAGGAATAAAGTGCATATCTACGCCTTCACATCATAAATTTTCACAATCCTACGAATTTTCAGTCCCTAACAATATCTGATATACTCAAATGACTGAACTCTTGCAAGTTGATAGTCCAAGATGCCACCCTGAATTTTATTTTATCCCACACTTGGTCGACGGACTTCGACTCATCTTCAAATATTCTGCTGTTCCTTTCCAACCATAGGGACCAAAAAATGCAATGAATTATCAAATACCAGAAGACTCTGAATTTGATCCCTATTGGACACAACGAATCCCAATTGAATGGATCTTTAGCTCTCCTCGGGATTGCCCATTGAAACCCTAATTCTTTCAGAACATAAGTCCAGATACCTCTCGAAAAAAAGCAATGTAGAAGCAGATGATCTTGACTCTCTTCATTTTTTCGACATAAACAACACCACTGTGGCCTTAACACGCAATCTTTCCACCTTCTTTGCACCGAGTCACATGTCGACAACTTCCCCAAGCTCACGATCCACGAGAAAATCTTAATCTTTTGTGGGACTTATACTTTCCAGATACTATTGTAAAATTTGAATGTAGGGAATTCTCAAGAAGAGAAGAATGAATCATAAAATGATCTGACAGAGAAGAAGCCCGAAGGGTCCCCCAACCAAACTCTAAAGTCCTCCACACCCAATTGCAGTCTGACACTCTGTAAGACTCTTAACAAAATAGTGAACTCACACAACTCACCCTCATTAAGATCTCTTCTAAACCTCACATCCCAAATAAAAGAAGAACTGCCCCCACTAATGGCTACCTCTATGAAATAACGGATAGGCTTATTGGCTGAAGTGCAAATGCGAAACAAGGACGGAAAACTTGTTTTCAAAGAGACCCCTCCCACCCAAACATCCTCCCAAAAACGAATTCTATTCCCCTCTTTAGGCACCACACTAATAAGTTGTTGAAAAGCCTGGTAACATCGAGAAATAAACTTCCAAGGACTTCTGTATGTCGTCTTGTCCGCCAATCCCAAATCCCACCCATTATCTTGTAACCCATTTATACTCTTAACAACAGTCTTCCACAATGATCCTTTTTCCACCGAACATCTCCACCACCATTTACCAAGAAGATCCTTATTCCTTAGACAAATATTCCCCAATCCCAGACCTCCTTTATCCTTCGGTTTGCACACCTGTTTCCATCTCACCACATGACAATGTTTCTCCCCTTCAACACCATCCCACAAAAAATTCATCATCAATCTTTCCATTCGACTAGCCACCGTTATTGGCACTTTGAAAAGAGACGTGAAATAAGAAGGCATTGCACAAAGGACAGCCTTTATCAAAGTAAGGCGGCCCCCCCTGGACAGGAACGATTTTTTCCAACTTGCTAACTTCTTGGACATTTTCGAAAGCACCGGTTCCCAGAATTCTTTTTTATTGGGATTAACTCCCAATGGTACCCCAAGGTATTTAATAGGCCACCACTCTTGTTTGCACCCAATAGTGATTGACATATCATCAATTTCTTCTTCCGAACATCTCAATCCCAGCACAACACTTTTTCCAAAATTTATTTTCAACCCTGATTTGGTGCCAAACTGATTTAGTATGTTAACAATCTCCAACACATCATCTTTTGATTTTACAAAGAACAGAACATCATCAGCAAATTGTAAATGCGAAATTACAATCTTCTCTCTCCCAACTTCGAGCCCCATCACCTCATTAACTGCCCTAGCCTTATCCACCATCTGTCCCAACACATCGACGACTAAATTGAACAGGAACGGTGATAATGGATCCCCTTGTATCAGTCCTCTCTCTCCTTTTATTTTGCCGCACGGTCTTCCATTAATAAAAATTGAGAAAAATACGTTCGAAACACATCCCCTGATCCACCTCCTTCACCTCTCACCAAAACCTTTTTTGTTAAGCACAAAGTCCATAAATCTCCAGTCGACGTTGTCATAGGCCTTTTCCAAATCGATTTTAAGCACCCATCCTTTTTTTTTCTTCCGTCGATAATCTTCTACCAACTCATTTGCGATAAGGCAGCAATCTAATATCTGTCTTCCTTTTATAAAAGCACACTGGTTTTCCGCGATGACACAAGACTTTCTTCAGTCTAGTAGTCAAGACTTTAGCCAATATCTTACACAAGCTCGTAATCAAACTTGATTGGTCTAAAGTCGTTAACTTTCGTCACATCGTTTTTCTTTGGGATAAGGCAGATGTAAGTTTCATTTGTAATTCCATTTACAATCCCGTCGACATAAAAGTTAGCAAACACTTTTAACAGATCAACTCGCATTGTATCCCAATTTTTTTGGAAAAAAGCTAATGTGAAACCATCCGGTCCTGGTGCCTTTGTGCCATCACACTCGAAAACCGCCTTTTTTATCTCTTCCTCCTCAAATGGTTTTTCCAATTTCTCCGCCTCAACGCTCTGTATAGGACTCCAATCCAACCCAGAAAGCCCCCCCCCCGGCCTCATCAAGATTCTCCCCTGCACCGTCGGACTTCCTAAACAAATTCCGGTAAAATTTCAAGATTTCCTGTTCGATCTGTTTTTCCTCTGTAATGACACAACCATCGTCCATCTCCAGCTTCTCTATCAAAGATTTGTTCCTTCTGTTGTTCAATAGAGAGTGAAAAATTTTTGAATTTTGGTCCCCTTCTTTGAGCCATTTTACTTTAGCTTTTTGGATTTGAATTTGGAAGCTTTTGAATGACACACTTTGTAGTTTGCACCGTACTTTCCTTCTTTCCATGTTAAGCGCTTCCGACCAATTACCACCGGCCTCAATCTCATCCAACTGTTTAATCTTATTGCTCAACTCTTTGAATCTGACCCTCATGTCGCCAAACACCTCTATGTTCCATTTGGGCACGTTTTTTTTAATCATTTTCAGTTTCTGCATGAATTTGTATCCTTCCCACCCCTGTATTCCCCCCTTATCCCACCACGTCCTTACTAACTCTTTGAAGTTTCGGTGTGACAACCATGCATTCTCAAATCTGAAAGGTTTCGGACCCCATCTCAACTTAGTGGTATCGAGCAAAATAGGGCAATGGTCTGAAGTTATTCTTGGGAGCACCGTTTGTCTAAAATTGGAGAATAAATTTGTCCATCCTTCCGAGATTAAGTATCTGTCCAAACGACACCAAATCGGCATAGATCGAAAATTTGACCACGTGAACTTGGCGTTTAACAATGGGAGGTCTAAGAGTTCCAACTCATGAATCAAAGCATCGAAACAGGACATGCTTGTAGTAATAGAATGACTATTCAATTTTTCTTCCGTGGTCCTTACAACATTAAAGTCATCTCCGAGACACCACTTATCCCCACAAATCACTTTCAAGCCCGCTAACTCATCCCAAAATAATTATCTCACTCTTGGCTTTACCGGTCCGTAAATAGCTGTAAACAACCAAGTTGTATCATCATTCCAACCAATCTCAATTGAAACCGAGAATTCCCCAATTAAATTATTGCTAACACACACCATTCGTGGATCCCACATCACAAGAATTCCCCCAGAGCTTCCAACTGATGGGAGACAAACCCAGTCGACAAAACTCGACTTCCAAATGCTTGCAACGAAATTTCTGTCCACCTTTTCTCGTTTTGTTTCCAACAGAACCACAAGGTCCGGTTTTTCATTACGGATGATTGTCCTAACCAGTTGTCTTCTTCTCGCCGCTCCCCCACCTCTGATATTCCAAGAACAAATTTTCATTTGGACGCATTGGAGCCCTTAGAAGTTGAACATCGTTCATAGTTGATTCCACTTTGTAATCTATACAATTCCCTCTTTAACGAATCATTTGTCAACTTTATCCCATCTCCCCCTATACCCACGGAATGAACTCCCGCCATCTCTACTTCGACACAATCATTTACCCCCACCACATTCCTTGTTGGTGTACCTCTCTCGTTACCCGGCTGTTCAACAACCCTTCCTAACCCACCCCCTAAAAGACCCCACTAGACAAACCCAGGGCTGAAAAAGACGATGGTAGAATAGAATTCAACAAGAAGGAATGATTAAGAAAGGAAAATTGAATACCATTAAGTACCTGTCCCACAAAAGGTTTCGTCTTTCCCGATAGATTAGAGATTGTGATATTTTTCTTACTCTTTTCTGGCGAGAACAATTTGTTCAAAGCTGCATCTTCTTCTTCAAAAGTTATTGACTTATCAGAGCTTAGATAACCAAAGCTATCTGAATCCGAGGACTCGAACTCCACTTCCAGCAGATCATCTTGTGAATCATAGAATTCCATCTCCTCGAATTCTTCCGACCTTTCAACCCCCGAGGCCATGCAAATCCCCCTATTATGAATGTTGTCATTTGATATTCCCCGTTTGCCCAGGTCTTCCTTTCCGCCCTCACCGCATTTTTTATTTCTTCTGCAGTACGTTTTTTCGAATTTATTCATATTTTTGTTGTTAATTTCTAATCCCACCCTGTTATCTTTGACATCAGCCTGCTTACTATTCATGGAATCAACAGAAGAGCTTCTGAACTTTTCTGTATTTTTTGGATCAATATTCCTCAAAATCTTCCAAACCTTTTTCTCAATGGTGTGTAGCGGTGACTCAATCATCTCTTGTGGACTTTGTGGATTTTCTTTTGATGCTGTGGGCTCCAGTTTGTCCTGTACTTTTTCCCCCAATCTCCCTGATTTGTCTCCAACTCTGAATTCTGCCATGCTTGTTCCTTGGACAGGTAGGTATTCTTGAACCGATTTGCCTTTGTTAGAATTGCTTATTGAAACATCTTTCCCTGATAGAGCGTTGTATAAGTTTTTATTTCCCCACCCCGCCAATATTTTCTTTCCATGCACTACTACTTGAGCATAGGTCTGTCGATCATACAGCTCGTAACCATTAGGATCAAAAGTTTCGACCCTAATTCTTATCTCAATAATTCTGCCTTCCAGTGGTATGTTCATCTTGGTCTGAATAAAGCCTCCAAAGGTTCCCTTCACCTTGATCTTCGCTGCTCCAAGGACTCGAAAGTGAAGAGTATCTGCGCTAATTGCCAACAATCCACCACAATGTTCACCAATAGTTTTGAAAGTAGCCGGAGACCAAAGTTCCCAAGGTAATCCAGAAATCGAAATCCAGCTGTTACAGCAATTTTCTACCGGATCCCTCGTGTTGACGTCTGAAGACCACCCTTCGAAATCCAAAGACACACCCGAATCAAAGAATCCTCTTTTCAAATTAACGTAGAAAGAAAATTCAGCCGCATTGAAAGGCCACCATAATGCTTTATTTGCTTGAAAAGAGAAGAGTTCCACTGTTTTCTTAGTAGCTTTCCGAAGAACTTCTTCGATTAACTCCCAAGAAGAGTTTACTCTGCCTCTGGTAACTACGAGAGCATCATTCCATTTCTTCTGAGCACGGATCTTTTCACATGACTCCGGTGGTCTCGTCATGCCAACATTAAATTTCTGCGCCAAATAAACTTCGTCGTGATGGGCTAAATTAGACTTCAACAGACCTGCTCCGCTTAATAGATTGTGCTGTACTCTCCTATTTCGTTGGCTCCCTGTCATCAGCTTATCCATTGCTCTTGATATTCTAATCCACCCCTCTGAATTGAAACCACTGGGTACAGTTGTAGTGTACTTCCTTCCCTGCTTTTTATATTTGGACAACTCTAAAAATCTACCACGTTTGTTAGCAAAACTCTGGATTGTAAGTACTGCATTCTTGCCTCTGAAACGATGAAAAACCGAGCCTGCGTGGGGTGAAACAATGTAATCCTTAATCCTGAGTCTAATCCAGCGCGCCTCCTCGCAATCGAAATCCAGCATGTAGCTTGTAGTCCTGGTTCTTTCATTCCACCAAATCGATCGGCCTTCAATCCCCAACCTTAGAGTAAAGATCTTAAAATCAATCTTAATTGTTTCGTCCCTGTTTGCGACCCTTGGTTCAGGTAAACTATCCTGACGATACAAGTTGTTGCTAGCAAACATATCGGTACTGACGAAAAAGCTAACACGCCAATACCCGAAGAGAGCTGGACAGAGCCTAAACTCGATAAAGAACAAGAGAAATCTGGCTAGAACTGAACGAATCAGATTGAGGGAAAAAGACGGTGACCGGCCGCCGGTGCCGCCCGGAATTTAGTATCGGTCGACGGAAATGGAGGCTCGATTGAAGTTGAAAGGTGAACGATTGAGACCTAACCAACGGAAAGCAAAGGAGGGAGAGAGCATTTTTAAAAAATTCTCTCTCTAGGGTTTTTTTGGTATATCTTTTGTCGTATAATATCACACAATTCATTGCCTACTCAAACTCAATAATGTCATATTACAATAGAAAGGATGCACCATGTGCCACGACTGGTTCATGATACAACCGATGAGGTAAATTTTGGTAAAGATGAACTGAGTAAGCCACTGCATTTCATACTCCAGAATCAATCAAGTGCCTGATTCTTATTCCAAAATCATTTAGCAAGGAATTTTCCAAATGGAGTCCAAATGCAAAACAGCACAGAAGAATAATCAATTAAAAAATCATTAAGGTACAAGATTACCAATCCTACATTATCAAAGCAAGTCTTGTTTACCCTAGAAATTTCCAAGAACCGATATTCAATGGACAAACTTTGACATATTACAAGATTCAATGTATTTTGCTAGTCAAGAAGGAACAAAAACTGTTGCTTGGTTGCTGACAGAGTGATGGCTAATTTCAAAAAAACAAGTGGGCAAATAAAGGTTACAAAACCCTGAAAATGATACACACTTTGATGTCCAAAATATATTCTTAAGCAATTCACATGTAACAAACATGGCTCGAGAGTCAAGACCTGTTTAGAGTTCAAAGTTCCATCTAGTGACAATTGTAAAATTGTAAAAGCATACATCTTTTGCATAAAAAAACACCATTTCCACAGCAGGCTAAGAGCAGAATTATAAGAAAAATACAAGGTTAGCTAATAATGATAGATATATGATTTTTCCAGAGACTGGCCTTTCTATATCTTACATGAAACTCCTTCCTCCGTGATATCCGCCATCTTGCATGCATACGACATTATTTTAACAGTTACCTTGTCCATGATAAGTACCTACAAATTTTTAAAACTGGATGGTGAGGAAATCTTACCGTTCATAGTTGAACAAAAGCTACATATGATCAAAATCTAGTAACATCCTCATGACAGTTCAAACAAGCACAAGAACTTATTTTAACCTGTCAAGGGTGATGGTTTACTTTCAATGTTTGTAGACTTTAACAGATATAATCAAATCAAAAGATTTTCTATCAAATTTACACTCGGAAGCGAGGCTGCAAAGCAAATAAGGTTGTTTATTGCTCAACCCATGATTGGAGTAAATTCCTTAGCTATACATGCTAGATTATATGCTCCAATCACCAAAACTGGTTTTCATAACTGGCCAACAGGCCAGGCACAAATTAATCTTGAACAAAAACCTTCAGTAATCTGATCAAATTGACTTCATTTCAAGCCCCAAACTCCTGATCGATGGCATTCATGGTTGGTGTTTTTTTAGTAAGCATTCATACATTGAGCTCCTCGAGAAATTTTATGAAAAAATATGCTGCCTAAGGAGACAAAAATATTGTTTAACAAACATAACATATATCTAATAGCCCTGATAAATGTTTGAATATAGGGGTATTTAGATTATATCACTCTGGTAACCAGCAAACTTATATACAAGGATGTTCTGAATAGATATCAGAGAATATCAACATGAACCCAAACAATGAAGACAAAACCAAAACAAAAATTCTATCTACGATGCTTCTACCTTCCAGCTTGACTTTGAGTCCCCTGTTTTGGCTGATCGAAGCATCTCATATAATAATCCTGAAAATCACACAAAACAATTAAAAGTGACAAACAGCATAGACAATTCAACAAAATCAACTAACACCAGAACGCCATGATTCAGTATAGCAATGCAATCACACAAATTACACCGAACAAACTGAGTTGCAGTATAGATGTGATTTCGGTTATTTCAAAAAGCGTTTGTAACTTTTAAATTTAAGATATTATTTTAAATTAAAAATTTTAGGCCTTTGAGTGAAGAAATGTCAACTCAAACGGTAACAAGCACAAAATACATTCAAGTGTTCCACGACAACTCTTTCTTCGCTATGAGGGATTGCAAATTTCATTTTTTTCGAAAGGAATATCAACATCGCAACATGGAGATCAAGTTCAACAAATAATAATTAACTTGAATTTCAAATTCAACATGCATAATAACAGAAATCGAACTACATAACAAATCAGAAAACTCCTGGAATAGTTCACTCAACGTAAATAAATAACGACTCAACTCAATCACATAACCACGCAAACATAAAAATTAGTAAAAAAAAAAACGGAAGCAAAAACACGTGAAGGACTAGAAAGGCGTAGAGATGTTAGAGATTGACTAACTGTCGCGGCTAATTTGGCGGAAATTCTTGTACTCGCCGCCTTGCGACGACGAATCCGAATCAGACATCGACATGGCACGAAGTTCGATGTTCCACAAGCTATGATTTCGTGTTTTCCTTAATTGATCGATCCCAAGTGTCGTTGATCGAAGGTCCTGAGCTCTTCTTGAAGGGTGGAGGAAAAATCTCAGGAGAAAAAGATGTAGGAAATCGCTTGTTTGATATTTGAGTTTAGAATAATAAACGGAGTTCATATTCGGGCTTTACGTGTGTTTGACTGATCAAGCCCGTATATTTTACTTTCTAGGACTTTATTACGCTCTTAACTATTCCGGGTCGGGCGATTAACTTATTATTATTATTAAAAAAAATTTGAAATAAACATTATTATCGTTATTGTTTGGGTGCCACTGTTTATTCAGCTGCATCTTTGATCTATTTCAAACATTATGGCATTATATAATTTAATTATAAAATATCATTTTGTTTATATATTTATATATAAATATATTTATATATAAATATTCATTTAAATATATTCTCTTTTGTATATCTAATTTAATATTTACATCAATTGAAATTCGACCATAATGACGCCTTGTAACGAGACGCGTTTCTTGATAAATTTGTTTGTCGACTACGTCGTCTTTTGACCTCTCTATTATCTCTTACTGACAACTTATACAATACATATACCTTATATATATATATATATATATTGCATCTATAATACGTTTATTTTTTATATAAATACTTAACATATTATATGATCATCAAAGTCATTAAAATTGTAGAAGATGAAAAAAAAAATAGTGAAGAAATTTAGGTGTAAATACAATGTAAATTTAGTGTGAAACATTATTAAAAGAAGGAAAAGTATTTTAGGGGACAAACGAAGGGGCAAAACCTCAACTCATATTCATTTTTCAGACCAGACGACGAGTCAATGAACTTTTCCTGGAAAAATCATACATAGAGAATCAATTACATGGTCAAACTAAGCTAAAATTTGAACTTTTCCCATACAAACTAAGCAAGATTGAACGAGGACAAATAAGCAAGCAGAAACACAAGCACAACTGCATGGTTATTATTATTAGCAGATAATGAAGATGTAACCATCAGAGAATGTACAATGTCTTGACTACAAGCTGAAAAATAGCTAAAATTAGCAATGTGGTAGGTAACTTAACCAACAGAAACCATCTAAAATGTCCATCAAAGAATAATAAGAGCATTCTAAGCAAACTAAAGGCTGCACCATTCTCATAAATCAACAAGCTGTACTGGATAGGAGCATAAACTGGAATGTGCTTTTGACAAGGAAAACATGAATATTAACTAATAAGCTAGAACCGCCATGTATGATATGGCGTTTCACCAGGCACTCTTTTTCTTTGAGCCGTAGTAACCGAGATACCATTCCACGAATTTTTGCAACCCGGTCTCCAGATCAGTGCTGGGCTTATAACCAAGCTCTTTCGCAGCCAAACTTATATTCGCGTGCGTGAACAAGACGTCCCCGTTCGTGGGCATCGGCAACACCTTCTTCTTAGCTTTCGTCTTCAACAACTTCTCTAGGATACTCACAAGTTTCGCCACGGGCACAGGGCTCGTATTGCCCAGATTATAGATTTTGAACTGTGCAGCACCTCTTTTCTTCCCCCCGCTCCCCGTGCTCTTCTTAGCAGCATCCAAAGCTGCCAAACAACCCTTCACCACATCATCAATGTACGTAAAGTCTCTAGCAACTGTAGCGTGATTAGCCCCTTCAAAAATCTTTATCTCTTTCCCTCTCAATATATCCTTGGTGAAGAAATAGTAAGCCATGTCAGGTCTTCCCCAGGGCCCATAAACAGTAAAAAAACGCAGCCCGGTGATCGAAAGCCCGTAAATATGATTATAAGCATGTGCTATCTCTTCACCAGCCTTTTTAGTGGCTGCATACAAACTAGCAGGCTGGTCGGTCCTATCTTTTTCCGAAAAGGGTACCTTAGAATTGAGACCATAAACAGAACTAGATGAGGCCCACACGATACTAGGCTGAGGGTTAGCATTTTTACATGCCTCGAGCAAGGTAACGAAGCCATTAACATTACTATGAATATAAGAACTGGGGTTCTGCATTGCATATCGCACACCAGCCTGCGCAGCCAAATGCATTACATGGGTAAACTGCACAATCTCAAACAACCTACCAAGCAAAGCAGCATCATTGATGTCACCTTCAATTATAAACACGCACTGGCGCTCAAGGAGGGATTTCCGGGCTTTTTTCAGCCCGATTTCATAGTAATTGTTGAAATTATCAAACCCAACAACGCCGTCGCCTCGTTGTTTAAGAGAAATGGCTACGTGGGTTCCAACAAAGCCAGCAGCCCCAGTGACAAGAACAGAGAAACCAGATTTAGAACGAGGACGTGCCGAATTACGGGCCTTGGTTTCCCAATTCGGGTTCAACCTATGCCGGCCCGAAAAACCCGTGTTCTGGAGGCTACGGCGCTTCCCGGCAGAAGTGGCGGAAGGCGGAGAGCAGAAGAAGAAAAGAAGCAGCAAAAAGAGAAACAGAAAGGACCAAAGAGTGATTCTTGGAGGAAAACGCAAGCGGTGGAAGCCGTACGCCGCCGTCTTGTCCGGTTTGACCTTCGCAGGACTGTAAGGGATGATCGTATCAAAATGGGACAATATGGACTTCAGTTGCGCCATTAGAATTCCCTAAAAAAAACTCGAATTCTTCTCAATTTTCCCGATTGCAAAACTCAAAGTAGGCTGAAATGGCCGAGATTTGGAGTGTTAATTGCATTTAAGTTCTTCCCACAATCAAGGGGCAAGCAATTTTCCCCTCTCACTGTGTGCTTACAATCTGCGCGATGAAGAAATGGGAGGGGGTTTATAAGGGATGGTGGGCGGCGGTGTTGCGCTGGCGATCACTAAGCAAAAGGTTCTCTGTATTCATTTCGAAAAGTCCGAGGAATTTGGGAAAATTAATTATAATATAAATTTTGTTTCTATTTTTGTTTTATTTTTTAAATTTAGTTTGCGCTTTTCCGACCATTAATTATAATATATATATTATATTATATTAAAAAACACATATAATTTTGTAGATTAATTTTTAATATAATAATTTCAAAGCTTTTTGAAATATGAGTAATCGTGAATAAATACAAAGTAAAAAAGGAAAATAATTTAGTATTTTTCCCAACATCATAATTTATTTGATAAAGACAAATTCTAGCAATATTTTATATTTATTGAGCAACTTTTACTAATCATCACCTTCAAAATTGATGTTAATTATGTCTAGATTTAATGCAAATAATTTATTTTACTGCCCCGTCAAAATAAATTCTTGATTTAACCCAATAATTTAGCAACTGATTTCGTTCGTGTGAAAATGGAAACTATCATTAAATAATAAGGGAAATTTCTATTAAATTTTCCATTTATGTTTATAATTTTGAATTTCATGCATTAGGTTTAAATATTTACCTAATATAATGAGTTACAAATACAAAATAAAATAAATCCACATTACCTCGGAAAAATGTAGACTATAAAGTGGAAAAAAAATAAAAATAAAAATCCCTCACTCCGTGAAATGAACAGAAAAGGCAGCTGAACTTTTGTGTGTCAATTGTTGTTCTTAATTTTACAATGCTAAAGAATTTAAAAGATCTTGCTCAAGAACATATAGTTTCAAAGCATTAGGGTCAATACAAAGAATTGTAGGTAAAACAAGTAGCAACTATGGATACCACACAGATGACAAGAGAAGGTAAAAGGGTCACATTTAATAGTTTACCCTCTCCCAAATACCCCGCGAGGGTGATCGTTGCATCTGCGATCACTCGGGCGAGTGTTCCAGCTTCGGTCGATAGAAGGCCGCCGTTGTAGGTTCCACGAGAAAGCCTTGACGACATTACTCTGGAGAGAAGAGACAAATTTACTCCTGCAACAGTACAAAAACATAGTACATATACGGTGTTAGATTTGAGCATTAAATCTTCAAACACAAATTCGAATGGTATGTATGAATGCTGATTACTTTGTTGAGCTCCAATATAGGACTACTCGAGCTCGGCTTGCCTCATATGGCTTTAAAAGTATATACAAACCACAATGCTTAGACCAACTAGTCATGAAAAGTGAAAAAGAAAAACATAAATTTAACCTTCCAGCACTTCAGCAGAAACAAACATGATGAGGCCTGAGCAGACATATTGTGGAACAGAATAAGGGATTATAAGATGGAAGCTGAAAAGTATTCCAAGTAAGACAACAATTTCAGATGCCAGTAATATTTGCCTGCAAGAAAGTCGACGATTAATACCAATCAGCTGCTCTATATGTAATGTTTCGAACACAATTCGACTTCATCATTAAGGCAACGTTGATTAACAGATTGATGGAAATGGTTACTTGGAAATCGGAATTGATGAGTTAAAATTACCTATCCTCATACATATTGCTTATGTAACTTCCGACAATGAAGTTTACTGGAAGAACCATTAGGCCGAGGGAGGCAAGAAAAATAGACACTGTTCCCGTTGTCCAACAAAAATAGTAGGTTGTGACGACACTAGATTCTGAAAGTAGAATCTCCATTGCATATTTAAGCATGAAGTAAATCAACAACTGAACCTGTAAAATAGCATGGACACTTTAAAGAATTCCTACTGTTTTATCGAGTCCTAAATCTAAGATTAATTTTAGAATCAAATACATGGAAGGTGTTACCTTTACTGAAGGCGTAAGTAATCTGTAGGCTGATCCAAGAGATTTGGCTGGTAGACGAGAGCCCTCCAAAGACTCTTCACTTTCATCACATTCTTGATCCGAGTCTTGTCCATTTTCAGTTGATGGTAGAAGTAGCGGTTGCCTGAGACCCTTCTCAATCTTATCTTGCTCTACGGTAAAAAAAAATGGATCGGATTACAAAGTGTCATTACTAAAATTACATGAATTTTAAGAGAGAATTAGATATACAGATTTGTCCACTCAAAAGATGAACATATCTTCCTTGCAACAACTCTACCTCATAACTATACCGCCCTAAAATCTCTGAAAGTATAGTTCTTAAACTTCCTAAACGCAAAGTATTGTCAAGTTCGGTAAGATAGCAAATAAACTCTATAGTCGAGTCACATACTACCGCAGTGAAAGAGGAGATCACACGGAAACATAAAGAGAATTTAAGGCCAATGATACAGGTTTTGTCTCTTTTTCCCCTTCAGGTAACCAAACATCCAATATATTTTCTTCCAGTCCACGTTAGGGGAAAAATAAATTAAAAAATTAAAGAGATTATATACATAAATATACCAGCACTAGATTCTTGAGGGTCGAGATTGACTTCAGCCTCACGAGCAGGTTCTCGGAATGAAAAACACAAGCATATCATATAGATTAACCACAACAGAACCATTACCCAACCGGGCAGAGTGACTTGATTAAATGTGAAATTGTAGATCTTGAATTCAGTTTGAAGTAAGCCAGCTAGTGCTGGGCCGCAAGCCATTCCTAGAGCACTAGCACTAACAAAACCTGCTGAAGCCTGCATCCGGATTTCGACTGGCACACAGTCACTAATGTAACGGCGATTAACAGCCCTGGCAGAGCCAAACCTGAAAAATCATGAAGGGTGGACAATGCCAATAAATCATGTCCAAGTCATTAAGATAGGAAATACTTTTGATTCTATATAAGGAATGGAAGGATTCATTTATTATTTAGTTGACAGAGTAGAAAGTTTACTACCCTATTCCACGTTGGTTTGTGGGAGGATGATGAAAATGTTTGCAATATTGTACAACTTAATCTTCTACCCACTCGAGTTAATCATTTTATTTTTGTAAAATGGCACATATATAAAGTAGATGCTTTTGCGAGTCCCGCAGAAATAAAAGAGATAGTAGGCATGAAGAATGAATATCAGTATAATTGGATTAGTAGATAAGATTGGATACAATATGCGAGAACAAGAATGAGAGAAAATAGTTACATACCCACAAAATAGACGACCAAGCAGAAGCACTGCTAAAGAATTGAAATCATAAGCCAATGCATACATCACATTGCCAACAAAAAGGACTATGCTGCTAAATATCAGAGGTCTGAAGTATGATTTATTAGACCAAGCACTAAAATAAACTGAAGAAAATATCTGCGCAACTGCCATTGCCCCAATCACTATTCCACAGACAGTTGCTGCTGCTCCCAGGCTCATAGAGTAGTCATCTGCTGTTGGAACGATAATATATGTATTCACCATGTAAAGAAATGTGTTCACCAAGTTCAGCATAAGCGACATGAAATGGTATGTCTGATCATCAACATGTTCTTCCGATGGAGAAGGCAACTCTTCTTGCATAATAAGTGCATGTTGTCCCAAAAAGTGGAGGAAGTTCGTTGAGTGGGCTAATCTATCGATAGCTGATTTTATTAAATCGACAACAGGATCCTGCAGATAAACTATTTAAGCAATATACATAGACTACTGTGCTTTCAAGAAAACGAGCCAGCTACAATCCAAATGTCATGCGTCGGGCAGGCTCACAGGAGTGTGTAAGCAAGCTCTAGACAATGGATTTTGCTATAGCAACACAGGTTGCTAACAAGAGTTCACAGAAAGGACTATACTAGTAAAACTTCGCATTTGTTGCCAGAAAATTAAAGCATAGATTTATAAACTCACTTACACTCTTCTCACAACCAGATATGGGACAAGGTATCACAAGGAGATTCATTAAAATCAAGGAAAGCTAACTGTGTGATGAAGGTGTGGATACCTGGAGGAGAAGTAAAGGCTGGTCATAAATCGATGAGTAGTTTCCTTGGCGGTCCTGAAGATCAGCAAGATTGCGAGAAATAGCTCCAAAAACAGCTCCTAACCCCTGGAATCACCAGTCAAGCAGGAGATAATAAAAATGGCTAGTTTCATCAAGATAACTTTATAAGTTTACTGTCCTTTAATGCAACACTATACAACAAAGATATTGATTGTATAGGTGTTGAAAAAAGAACTAGAAAATGTAAGTTGGAGGGATTCATTTCCATCTAAGCATATTACCACATGCTTGAATACTTGTCGAAGCTGAGAATAAGGATGATTAGCGCGAGTTTTCACATAGTAATCTGTGAACTTGTAGCCAAAACGCTTATCAAATTTCTTAAGGATCTTCCGCAGACCAACGGCATTAATTTCAACAAAAAAGAGAAGCTTCAAGAGATCTTGCCCAGCTGACCTATAAGCTTCCCGTAGCTCACATATTTTCGATATGTGAGGCTCATCCTGAATAGATTCGTGTTGCTTGTTTAGGTGTGAGATTTTTCTTGCAAGATGGCCTTGTTGTTCCAACATAAAGAGAACCACAGTTTCAATCTGCAGTTCAAACAAAAAATCACATAATTTTAGGGGGGAAATAGAAATCACTTGATCTTCATATATCAGAAATTATAAATGTGGTTTAAAAAAAAATTTATAAATGTGACCATGATGACAGAATATTCCAATCAAGTCTAGGTCACAAGCACAAATATACTATCAGATAAAAATGTTCTCCCGCGTGTTAGTCGAAACACATTGAAAGGTCAAGACCACAAGTTTCAGTTTCCTTTTAATGCAGGTGTTGGTTGTTAACCGGGATTTTTAATATTATGCTCCCCTAGACTAAATAAAAGCTTGATATCATTATGCCAAACATAGCCATTTCGACTAAAACATAGACATTGGAATACATGATACAACAGGAAGCCAGCATCCTCTACTATATGGCCAGATACGTCAAAAAATGAATAAACTAGAAAGACTAAAAATTAATTTTAAAACAAGCAAAATACAGCGCAGTTGAGGGAAGTATACCACTAAGTACTTTGATAATCTGGAAACTAATTGATAGTAAGGAACTCATAGTATGATATCATGACAAATAACAAAAAATACTCGAGTTTAAGAATGGTCATATTCTCATGCAGAGTTGTATTACCTGATTATCCAGCATTCTCTTGAAATCCTTGAGAATATGTTGATGATCTAATGTCCCAGCTTCAATTTGATTAGCATACTGTTTCACTTTTTTCTTCATTAATTTGTAGTCGATGTAATATCTGCACAGTACCCCAAACAATTCAAATAAAAGCTCTAGCAAAATCAATTGTCTAACAATTCAAATAAAAGCTCTGGCAAAATCAATTGTCTATATATGCAACAACTTTCTTGTTTGTCCCAATTGAATCTGAACCCGAACGACTCTCCATACCCTTGCCATTCTTCAACTCTTCTTTGCTTCAACTTTTTCCCAAATGCAACCATGTTTACTGCGATAACATAACATAAATTTTCAAATTTTCATTAAGAGTAACATGAAATAACAATTTATCAAATTGGTGAACTTGAACAAATCTAAACATGAAAAACACTTACACATTTAAAGCTCCAACAGTTAAAAATCTACCACAAAACCAGAGAAAGTGTAGAAACAAAAAATTAGGTGCCAAATTATTTCGAGCAAAAACTTGTTCGCACATTAACCACAATTTTCTGGCAACAGTCCACCACTTCTGAACCACAAATAACAGACTTTTAAGGTCTTATAACTACACCTGTCATATATCACATGAAAACATTAATTATATTACACTCGTCCAATAAAAAAATCATAACCTCAAAAACCCTTTAGTGAAACTGTACAAAACATACTACAATCGGTTCTAAAAGATAAACCAAAACAGAAGAATATTAAAAAGTACGGAGATTCGTTTGTGCATGCAAAAGAAAACAAGCAAGATTTCGTCTTTGGCCTTCTGGAGAATTCGTCGGCGAGTAGGAATTAGATAAGCACAAAAAAACCTGCAGTACTGGTACTCTCGAGAAACGGGTCCCCGAGAACTCCGATTCGGGTACGGCAAGAATCCCAGATTTAGGAAACTCGGATCCCTGATTGCTCGTAGAAGAATTTGAATGTGACCCGAATTTATCAGATTCAAGAAATGCTTAGGATCATTGGGTGCTTAGCAGTGTTAACAGTATCATAAAACCGTTGCATGTACATACATAGGTTTGTGTATAGTGTCAGAGATAAAAACCATGTTATTTATTCAAGTGCTAGGAGGGACACAAGGTATTCTTGTTGTTTTGGGTGCACGAATCTTGAAACGATGTGGTCATGCTGAGTGGATACGTCTGGAATTGTACCAAATTAAATCTTTTTGTTTTCTTTTTCTGCATTTCTGGGAGGCAGAAATATACACTCTTTATTATCTTTTTTCGTACTCCGAATTATCATCTTTTTAAATATTAATATTTTCCACCAATACTAGTTTCATTTTTAAATAATCCCAAATTCGATATCTATATATATATATATATAAAAGCAGAGTTTTTGCCAAAAATAGTAATTTCCCGCCAAAATGTCATTTCTAAAAAAGGAAAGATTTATCATAAATATTGACATATGTGTACTGCAATAAATGATCACTACAATTATTGTTTGCATTTATTATATCAATTCATTTAATTCAATTTTGAATTTAATTAATTTTTATATTAATTCAAATGTAATTTATGTTTTTTATTTTTTGCTCAAATTAAAACTAAACTCTATTGAAAACATAAATTATATTAAAAATTTTGCATTAATTATATTAATCAGTTTAATTAAAAATTGTATAAATAAATTTAAAATACAAATGATTGCAATGTTCAGTATCACTCATGAGGTAAATCATGCAAAAATAAATTTTTCTATTTTAAGTAATTTCCTTCCTAAATTACTTGCTAAAAATAAATACGATATTTAATTAGTTTATTTAATTTTTTAAAAAAATAAAATTGGTTGAGTGTTAAAAGTTATCACTATAACAAGGTTTTTCAATGAACATTAATTTACCATTTAATAATCATAAATTTTTTTTATCCCAAATACATATTATTTCGAAATTACCTTAATTTGAAAGAATTAACGTGTCGTAGTTTTCTTCCAAAACCATATGTATATTATATATCTTGAATTGTCTTATTAAAAACTCAAATAAGAGAGCACAAAAAAAATTAAAAAAGATAGATTCAAAAGAGTTTCAAATGGACATTAAATTACTCTCAATAAACATGTATATTACCATCAATAATCAGAAATGTCTGACACTCAATGCATGCAATTCGAGATTTTCATAATTTGAAAGAGTTAATGTATGTTATAATTCTGTCAAAAGCATCCAATGTATAATTTTTGTTCATTGAGATATCTTATTTGAATTTTAAATTATAAATAATGCAACATTGAACATTATAGTAGAAACAAATTTTATTCTATTTATCTTACTAAATTTATCTACTCCAAAATTGAATTCTGAAATGACTCCTCTTTTCAGCACCATATATGAGTTGAATCATTCCAAGATGTAATGTTCGTTTAAATTTAGATTCGTTCGTTGTTATGAACTACCTACATATGAAAACAACGAGACATTAAGTTTGAAATCTTTCTTTCATGATCGAGAATTTAAAATTATTATTCTTCTATTCGCATAAAATTTTAATTATTACGTATTACTAATGTGATAGTTTTCTTCTATATTACAAAGTTCACGGATACATGATATTATAAAATTTTTCCGTAATGGAAATTATTAAACCAATTCTAAAGAAAGTAAGCATCTTATTATAAGACACCTTATAAAATTTAGACATTGTTTTGGAATACACATAATAAATGTTAATTAAATAAATTTTCTGGTTTATACATAATTTACTTATGATCACATGTTTCATTTTTCTTTCGGAATAATAGGCTGTTGTGTATATTATGATTTTATAAATAAAATCACAACTCATTTGGATAAAGATATTGATGAAACAATTATTGTTATCATTCAAATGTGTCAAACACGTGTCATGTCACAAAAATGTTTGTGAATGTGGATTTAGACGAAATTACTGAATTTTTAAAAAATTATTTCTCATTAATTTTATTGAATGTGATTTAAAAATATTTTTTATCACATGTTAAAAAATAATAATATATAGCTTCTCGAAAATTAAAGAATTAATTATGTATTAAGGTTGGTGGCCGACATTAATACACTAAACACGATAAGCATCATGTCATTGCTTTAGGCTAACACAATCTACAATTTTGATATATGATAGTGATTATTAGCCAAAAAAATTAATCGACATGCGTTGTATTTAATTTTTAAAAAAAATTAGCGAAAAAAAAGTTTTTATTTTTATTTTTTATTTTTATTTTTTATAATTATATTATTTTTTCAATTTAAATATCTATTCATTTTTTAATAATATCATCCCGTGCATCGTACATGTTAAATACCAGTTATGAAATATACTACAGTTGTCTTTCTATCTATCTGTTCATATTTGTAATTGTAAATGTAAATTAGAGAGTTGTCAACGAGTTCAATCTTTTCTGAAATTTTAATATATTTCTATAAAAGAATTTTTGGTTTATTAATAGGTTATTTACAGACTGGTATTGATACATGTTGTTTGATTATGCTACATGTGATAAGATATAATTCATGCTTTTATGTTAATTCAGTTAACTGCATGTATACATTATTTGTACTGGGATTTATTCTCAGCGGAGTATCCGACTGTTGTCTTGTTTTGTATGTGTGCATGACAACAGGTGGGACATGATCGGGGTCAAGAAGATGATGAGAGAAGACGAGTTTAGAGTGGTGATTCCGGACTTATTGTAAATTTTGTTTAATACTTAAAATTTAGTAGTTGAACCTTAGACTAGTTTGAATAATTATTGTACATTATTGTATAATGAGATGTATATTAGTTACATTCCATTACGCTCCGCTACATTAAATTTAAGAAAACTAAATCAAACTTTGTATGAGGATAATTTTTTAATATATTTAATATTTTAATAAAAGATGAAATCAATTATTTTATAAATTAAAATATATGATTATTTTTAAATCTAAGACAAATGCCTATGGATATATATGAAAAAAGTAACAAAAATAGCTATCCATATCCAAAAACACATTAAATGAAACATTTTATCTAAAAATGAGATAATTAGCAAAATAATCTTTATCAATTTTTTTTTTCAAAAATAACCCTCGAAATTTGAAAAAAAAATATACTTGAAAATTATAATTTTCAAAACTAAGATTTGACCAAGATTATTTTCTGAAATTTTCCTTTAAAAACCAGTTCAACCAAATTTGCATGCCAAAATAGTCCATGGTGTCAAAATCAAAATTTTTCTTTCTTCCGCTCTCAATAAGAATAACTCTAGATTATATTATTGAAAATTTTCTGATTTTTACCAAAAAATCTTAAATTGATTTAAATATTTTTAAAATATCTTACATTTGATAAATTACGTACATTAAGTTTTTAAAAAATACATTTATGTGATATATAACCCAACCGATATTCACAATAATATTCTTAAGATAAGAATTAATATTTTTTCATGGATAACCCAAATAAGATATCTATCTCACAAAATACGACCCGTGAGACGGTCTCACATAAGTTTTTGTCAAATTTAAACTACTTTATTTGAGGTAGGCAATTTATAAACCACTCACAAGATATAAAATACTTCTACACAAACTTGGAACTTGAGTCCAAATTTGTATACTTGCTCGATAAATTCCAGCGTCAAATTCAAACCAAATTAAGAGAGATAATTTATCAAAATTTGAATTATGCTTACCTACTTAGAAACATCTAATTGAACTTAACTGAACAAGGTATCGATGTATACAATTTGATTAATTCCTTTGTTCTTTATACTGAAGTGTGTTTAAATTTACTGGAAGAAATTGAGGTGACAATTTTTACACAGTTTATACGATAAGAGTGAAAATGTAGTCAAAATCCCATATTCAAACATGAAAATCTCAAATTAAAATTTCAACCAGCAAAATTTGCAGGCAAATATATATTTATCACACACACTGTTGTCCTTATTATCTCGACAAACTTTGATAGAGATCAATGGGGGAATAAAAGCAAAGCAGACAACAGTTCAAAATAATATAAATCTGAAACTATTGTATGATTCTCACATGACCGAGTACACAAGGTACCCTGCTCAATGACAGCCTGGCCTAACTTGTGAGATGTTTTTCTTGATCTCCAGAAAATATAGAAGTTAACATAGCGTAGTGCACATCTCGGGAATTCCCCAAAATTTTAATTTATGGTTCTTTCTTCAATCTTCAAAAATTGACTCGTTTTCAAAAACCAGGAAAAATCATTCCCTTAAGTAAAACCTTGAGAAGCTTGCAGGGACTTGAACTCTTGAACAAGATTAAAACGAATGTTTGTTCCATGTACGTTCATCATCAGGCTGCAGGTGCATATTCCTGAATAACAGCTGCGAGTTTATCCCGATCCTCTGCAGTCTTAGTTCTCATCAAGAAAGTTCGTGCAACAACGTTATCGTTGTTGTCACCATCAGCCTTTAAACAGAAAAGAGACCAACAATCAGAAAGTGCTCAAGAAAGTTAATGCGGCAACATCATCGTTGTTGTTGACCCCTTCAAATTCACAAAACCCTATAGGATGAGAGTTTACCTGTCAAAAGACAACCTCATTGCTTTTTCCTCATAACTTTCTACAGTTATATTACAAAAACTTATTCGTGTTTCACGAAATGATTTCATTACAGAGATTTAAAATAAAAAGTCTAATGGTGCATGTGGTGAATCATAAGCAAAGTTATGATAGCATATTTTCAACCTAATTTCAGCCGAGCCCTCATTCATACAGATCATAGATAGACTCAGAGCCGTGCTGCCCTAGTAGAAATTCATAGTAAAGCGCAACAAAAATAAATCAAAGTAGAGGTGATTCAGAACCCTGAGCTGTATGCAAATCTTGTTTACTTGTATAGTTCTAGCAAGCAAGAATTCTACTAGTTTAGTTTCAAAGAAACTGAAAAGCTACAAATATTAGGTATAAAGAGAACAAATACGATAGATCGGCAGAAATAAATAATTTTACAAAGTAAAGATGCATTACTGATGTATGAAATATAGCTACTACTGAATTCTTTTGCGTGTTTGTTTTGATGCCTGGATATAGCAAAGCATTCAGCAACACTTTCCCCAACTGCAACAATTGAAGGAACCACAGAAACCGATGTCACAGGTTGAGCAAAAATAATAATAAATAATACCACTAATTTGATTCACGTCAATTGCATTAAATGCATTCTTTTTCATACCTGGCTTCCTAGAATTTGCAGGTTAAATCAAAAGAAAAAGTTAAGAGAAAATATATTTCATTACTTTTTCCTTCCAAACAATTTTGACACCATTCCTAGCTTAATGAAGTGTCTAGAGTGCATCTATGTGAGAACATGACACGAAATAGGGAAGGAACGTCCCCATAAAGGGCACCCCAAATAAAGCAAAGGAATATACAAGGAATGAAAGGATAAGAAAATCGAGGTATATACAATATAAAACATTAGGTAGTATTGCAATATTGGATTCTTTGAACTGTGGGATACAAATTATCTAAGAAATGAACATACATCATTTCGTATGACAATGGTCGGCTTTGATTCCTTGGTTCCCTTGGTAACACCTTCTTTGCATTTGATGCTTAATTGACTCATGCCTTTATCTCTCCATGAATCTTTGTCTTCCTGATCAATTGACTGAACACAAGGTAACCAAGGCAAGAAACTCAAATGACATTCAATAATTAAGGGTACAGTAACATCAATAATGTGGTATGTCCCCCAAATTCATTGGAGTAAAATTCATGCAGTTGGAAAGATAAACTCATCATCCAGCAAGCCGCAATCTATCAAAAAGCATCAGAGTTTCTAAGAAAAAGTAAAAGACAGAAAAACAACTTAAAGCTTTTCCTTTATAGAGAAATATGGCGCATGCATGTAAAAGTGATACACATGCTCATTAAAAAAAAGTAAATGTTGCATAATCTGGAATTAGCAAAACACAAGTATTTAATTTTTTTACTCAAATGATGGAACAAAAGTCAATACACCAATTATAGCACGGTGAGCACCTAGAATCATAATGTGATTAAATAAGGTTGTATAAACGCATGAGGTATAGATACAGAAAATATGCACGAAGTCACAATTTTACAGTGAGCATCTGTGTGCTGTGCTTGGATTTTACCGACTTGATACATGGAAGCTTGATGGTTTTACACAAAATTCAGTTATATTAAAAGAACAGTTCAGACTCCAGATACTTCAAAAAAAATACAATCAATTCAATCAAAACCCAGTGATCGATAGAAATTTGCAGGAATTTCGATTTGAAATTCTTTTGAATTCATTAGCTTTCTTGATCTCATGAATAGATGGATGGAGCAAAATTTAACTTTAAATCTGATATTCATTTTTAAATTATCTTAAGATTCTTATATGATATTAATCTAATCACAAATTAATTTCCATTTGGCCAAAATCTTTAGTTGTCCTTGGATTGAATGATCTTATTAGAGCAATAGCTTAGAAGGAATGAATTTCGAAATTGCTACAGCAAGAAATTCATTATTTTAATAAAAATATCACGAGGGAGATATGATATCACCCCGAATATCCAATGATTAATTTGCATACGACTAGCAGGAAGTTTCCCGATTATCTCGCTTGGAAACAGATGAATTGACTAAGAAGTCAGTTCTCACCAAAAGAATAAATCTTAAAAGCATTTCAAGGTTTCAAGTATAATAATGACCATTTTAAAAAAGTGCAGGCCGATATCAAAAGAACAAATAAGTTAAGTGCATTTCAAAGGAACAAACAAATAATTAGGAGTAAAACTGCTGGCACATTATTACCTTCACATAAAGTTTGCATTTGACTTCGTGTACGACATGAATTCCCTTTTCGTCACTCCTTTTTAGGGATGGGCTGCTAGGCTGTTGTTCAGCATCATCTTCAATGGCAGACATAGACAAGCAAAGAAGTACAGAACTTAGACAATATTAGTCCAAGTCCTAATTATACACTTCAATGAGATCACAGTTGTATCCATGTGAAAAAAGAACAACAATGTCGTGTAGTACCAATAACCATAATATTCTGGGACTGTAATGTAAGTCTGTCATCAAAACTCAGAAACCCAAAATCCGGACCACACTGGTGAAAAATCCAATTCAATTTTGCCCTAATCAAACCCACTTTATATTCAAGTGAGTTATTTTTATCTGCTTAATTGATCCAGAATGATTACTTGATAACAAGTTAATTTTTTTAAAAAAATTATTCACTAAAATATCCTAATTTACATCATATGTTTGATTATTTTCTTGCATTTTTTTTTAAATTTAAAATATATAAAAGATAAATAGGACTAACCCAATCTGGACTGGTTGGTTAGGTTGTCTTTTATGAAAATCTGACTTGATATTAGACCAGCTGAACCCATATTGGCTCAAAACCCAGTCCATTTATACCCTTAGTTCATGGTGTTCTGTAGATGATATTGAGAAAATATGCGACAACTTCACTGGGATAGCAATATTCAGCTAGATGTGTTTCAAGACTTCACCTCTATGAAAGTTTTTAACATTTGTAGTGAATTTGACAGGTCTATGAAATTCTTTAATTTGCTAAGCACGAATGATTTAAAAAATGTTCATTTATTCATTATCTACGTAAAGTAAGGAACATTACAATAATTTTTATGTTCATTTATTCAGCCTAGATGCGACAACTTTTGCATATACAAAGTTCAGGCACTTATGTCTAAAAAACTAATAAAGATCAACATCCAATACATAAAGAGATACCACTGAACTACAGTGAACGTAAAATATAAGTTTGAGGGAGGCCATAATCCACTGATTTGAACATGCATACGAAAAACCTTCTTATCTTCGGATCATGGTGAAAAATGAAGATCAAGTAACACTTCATTTCATCTCAGATATAGGTTATTTTTTTGCATGTTTAGGAAAAATTGTATGGTGAAAAATTATACTTCCTTTCCTAGTGTCACCTTGTTGCAGTCAATCAGCTAACTTGACTATTTCTTTTATACACAACTGGCAAAATGAATAACTGAATTAATTAATCTTGCAGATATTTAATCATATGATATACAAATCAAGTATTGAGGTTTGAAAATTTTATTATACACGCTAGTCAAAATCAAATTATTTGGTTGCGTATTCTAGCACGTGAAATATTCATTTTGAGACTACAGGAGTCTATATACATTAGTCAGTTATAGATCATCGATGTTAAAGAATAACATTGTAAAAGGACTTCATTAGCCTAAGGCTTTCACCCATAAACCACCAAAAGTTAAATATATCCATCTGCCATGAGAACCACGCCCGATTTTCAGTTCTATTCTAACAGTGTTCATAAAGAAGACAAAGTTTATGCTACCACAAATACATGCATGCAAAGCAGAAACCGGAAATAAATTCCATACACAAATCATAGAAAAGAAAGTCCGATGATAAATTCGTCGTTCCCTAAAGATGGAACAGAATAGAGTTTTTGGAAGGGAACACGGAAATGGTATTATCAAACAAAATGCCATATGGATCCCGAACCAAACATATTTAATTTTTGTACAGATAAGTGTATAACATCATATGACATGATAATCTAGGTAGATAAGAATTTAAAAACATGAAGTCAGCCATTCAAATTTATAACTTTAAACTCTTACTAACATCTTCCTCATTGGAGCCTTCATGATTAGCCGGAACCGAATTCACATTTGCAGGAGCAGAAACCAGATTTCCTAGAAGACAAGAAGATATAATCAGACAATCCATTAATTTTCAATTCCATATCCTTAAAATGATGGTCCAGAGGAGAATACTTCTAAACTGAACTCGTTCAATTCAAAGGTAAGAAGCAAGATCAGAAAGCCTTTGATTGAATGGAAAAAATATATCGATAGCCAATATACCCTATAACAAACAAATGTAGAAGTGGCTTCAAAGGGTACTAAAAAGGCTTGAGTGTGGCTTGGATTACTGTCTGGAAAGGCCCTATTTTCTGGCTTATACACAGATGAAACTACCGCTTTCTTTTTATAAGCAATTAAAATTTTGTTGGATTATGAATACTAATACTAAGATAATATAAAAAGGGCCACATGTTTCAAGGATCACAAGTTTGGCTGGAGTGGGGGTAATCTCAATTTGTATTTATATTCAAAGTCTGAATCATATTAAAAAAACAAGATTACTTCCTATAAACCGCTTATAACTTCATATTAAAAAAAAATAATGGCTTATAACTTGACTTGTTCTTACATTAAAATTGGATTTAATTTAAATCAGAATAAAACAAAAAATCCAAGTCATTAGTTTCCCATGATGTCAGTGAGAGTAATGACAGATTTAAATGCCCTTGTTCTTGGTTATAAATTTCATGAATCACAATCATGAACCAACAAAATGTTCATCTCCTTTACTCCCAACTGCACCTCACTGAACCAAGAACAGGTTTCTTTCCCAGGTTTATATTTTTAAAAATAGCTTAGTGACACATATTTAAATCATTATTTGCGCATTAAACAAGCTACAACTTCCATTCCGCGAAAAACACATCATATCCCACCCATATAATAAGATATCATAAATCTGTTATCTGCTAAATCCTAATGCTAATGTTCCTTCCACATGCCTTCAAAGAGTAGCCTGTGAAAAATGCATAACAAATGTATTTGACTTCTTAGTGGAAAGCGATATAGAACAGACATAGGAACCTCACAGGTAAACACTGCATAGATAATTATTCACGCTAGAAAGTTGCATGTCTGCAGATAATGTTCTTTAGAACAATACCTCCAAAAGCGAATGTTGCATTATTATTATTAAAAATAAATCCAGGGGTCAATGAAGTTCCAAACGTTGCATTTCCAGCTGGAGGAAACCCAGGTCTGTGATTTATTTTGTCAGCTTCCGAGGGTGGTTTCACTTGAGTATCATTTGAATGCAGCTGGGATGAACTCTCTCCAAATCTTGCAGTTGCAACTGGAGGAAAACCAGATTTTACCGAAAACAAGTTGGTAATGTTTTTATCAGCTTCCAATGCTGGTTTCATTTGAACATCATTTTGCAGCTTGCCGGAATTCAGTCCAAAGCCCACAGTAACAGTAGGGGAAAACCCAGGTTTTTCCAAAAACAATTTGTTACTGTTTATGCCAATTCCCATAGTCGGTTTCATTTGAGCATCACCGAGTGGCTGGTGGGAACTCTCCCCCTTTGAGGAATTCATCTTGAGCCAGTAAACAACATCACTAAACTTTTCCTGCAAATATATGGACATGTAAAAACCACAAATGGTTTATTTAGAGAGAAAACTATTTCAAATCCTCAAGAGTTTCTGCATTGTGAATAGAACTATACAAGTGTTATAGAGAGGGCTGAGAGGCTCAGTATGTATACAGCAAAATTCCTTATAAAAAATTTGTACTCTACTTTCTTTTCCTTCTGCGAATGTTCTATCGAAACAACTCCTTTTTGGGAGCTCAACGATTTCGGCCACTTTACTTTGAGCATAGGCACCCTCCAGGCCACCCTCGGGTACTGGGATATGCAGTATGCCACAGATATGGGTGAGGTGACGTTGAAAGTTTTTTCTTATCACTATAGAAGGTCTAGATGCCCCCTTTTAAATCCAAATGCATTAATTCAATATACAGAAACCACGAGAAAATTCAAATCAAACCCATTCAACCAAATGCGCTAATTCAATATATAGAAACCACAAGAAACTTCAAATCAAACCCCTTGAAAAAAAATTAAAACGAAAAAAGCTCTTCCTCCTATACTTCTTAAATATTTTTTACTCTCCCATTACTATTCTCACACTTCTTGCTAATTGTGGGAGAACTTCGCACTCTTAGAAGCCAGTAATGGCTGTTGAGTTGGGCTTATTACCATTTCTCCTTTAGTAGCTTTTCTTTTATTTAAAAACACTGTAAGTACTTAAATATTTTGATACATTTTCTTCTGAAAAAACAAAACAGTTATCTCATGGCTTTGTCATTTCAACATTTTTCAAACTATCTCAAATCAAGTGCTACAATAATTAATCATTCTTAAATCAGTGCTACTTTATGCCTTTTGCACCTCCACTTCAACACCCTTCTGTAATATTTTTCCAGTTTTTTATATTTTCTATTTTGTTTCTAAATTTCAAGCATAAGTTAATATTTCTTATAGTAATACATGTCGAAGATAATGGGGCATAAATCCACATTTCAGGGTTTATGCTCTGCTTCAAGACACGAGAAACAACTTTCTCAGCACCTGGCTCTCAGAACTAGATGAGCGCATTCATAAAAGTGTTGAAATCTTCAAAAAAATCAAAAGAGGTCAGCTCAAATTACTAAATGAATCATAAGATTATTTAAATAATTACAATCTTCCATATAATTAAACATCCTCAGATAACAGAAGAAATTTGCTATATATTATAAGAAGAAAGCCTAATATAAACCTCACACTACAAGAGGCAAGCTTATTACTAATCACAGACAGCACGAGTCACATAAAAGTAATTAGACATAGTATGAAGTAGGAAATAACCACAATGCTCTTAGCGTGATTTAAATAATCCTGAACGTCATCTTCCCAAAGCTCATCCGGGTGGCTTTGTAATTGAGATTGTATCCAACTGCTCAATAAAAGAATTGCATATGTTAGCATGCTCATATCAAGAGATTCAAATGTAGAATTTCAGTACTATTACACCCATAACCGTAAAAGAGATCTACAAGGTCGGCTTAAGTAGCAAGTTAAAGGGTTTCATTTAAATCAAAAAGTATACGGAAAGGAAGAACAGAAACGTGTGAACATCTTCAGCTACTGCATTTTGAAACTTATTTGCAACTACTTATATACGTTTATGAGACATAACCAATTATTTTAACATTCAAAACAAGGGCAAAACCACTGGACCACTAATACAAGGTAACAATCAGATCAGCTGACGATTAGCAATCCAGACGTCATTTTTCATTCGATCTAACAGAACAGATCACAAACTCTAAGATAGGTCATATCATAATGCTAACAACAATCTAGTAACATAGCTTCCACTGACTACTCCGAGAATATAAAATTAGCTTAAGTCGCAGCCAAGTTAAAACAATCATATAACACTGATGGTTTGTTATTGGTTGTGAAGGTGCAGCAAAGTTTGTTCCCAGTTCTAAAGCAATTTCACCCAAATGACTTCAACAAACATAAAAAGAGGCACTAATGCAATGGAGGAAAAATAGATTAAATAAGTATATATTCATAATAACGGGATGTAAGAACCTTGCAAATTGGGAATTTAAAGCTCTCACGTGCTGCCTCGAAGATTCAGCCCTCTTCATATCCAACGGCTGCCGCTGCTGGATTGATGATGGTTCAGCCTTCCGTGCATCAAACTGAGATCCCATTATTAATCTTTTGTTTTGCATCTACAACGGATCATAAACATACAAGTCAATGAAATTAACTACAAGATAATATCAAAACACAATCAATTCACTAAATCCATCAGAAACACTTACAGAAGAGTCGTTGGAACTGAAAAGAGGAGTAGAGTCAGAGATTGCAGAACGTTTTGTCCCTCTCATTGTATTGGATTCGTAAACTCTTATTCGATTAATTGGAGGAAGAGTGAGCAACAAATTCCTCAAAGTTTTCTGCTTCGAATTCTGAAAAAATTAGGGTTTTTAACGTGTACACAGAAAAAGGTTGAGAAGTTTTTTCGTAGCGGGAGGGGAAGTACGCCTTATAGCCGTTGGATCGGGTGGGGGAGCGGAGGTTTAATTTGAGCCGGTGGATTATATTGGATTAATATGTAGCCATTGTAGGTGAATGACGTGGGCTATTAGCTGGATCAGAGAGTGGGCCACTTAGTCATATGAAACGGGCTATATAATTGTGAGTCATGGGCCCATCACATTGGAAGTGTTTGATGTTATAATTGGACTTATAAGGGTAAGATGTACTTGAATTTAGCAGTACTTTGGCAAATTTTCATTTTGGTTCTGATTTTAGAAAATTAAAATTGTACTCTCGAATTGCCTCACACTAAAAAAATCCAAAATACATTAAAAGGAAGTGTTATGTTGATAGTCGCTTTTCATCTAAAAATTGAATTTTTAGTGGATTTTAAATGTAACTATTACAATCTACAAGCATCTTTGTAATTAATATCGTATTTAAAAAAAAAACAAAAACAAAAAAACTTACATATATAGTGTTTTTAAGGGTCAACATATATTGATAGAGTAGAATAGTGTGTTTTGCTGGAGTAGAAGCATATTCTTTCAAAAACAAACAAATGCAGCCTCGTTTGCTTCCAACAATACACGGAACAGTCGGATGTTTCACAAGGGACTCTTGCAGGAATAGTTCCAAAAAGGGTTGAAACTTAAAAAAACTAACTCTATAGCTGCATAATTTCAATGCAGTTTTGCCAACCAACAGATGTCATCAACTTGAAGCAAAACTCATTTCAAGAAAACTACTTCTCAATCCTCATGTCATTTAGCATCCATATGCTCGATGCCCTTATTATATTCATGATCATCTTAGAAATCAGGCTCGTCTGGTTTAAAAAGCTTTGGCATTCTTAAACTGGATTCCCCAGGTTCGACAAAGCGAACTTTTTGAATGGTCCCTTTCTTCGTGTTTGCAGCAAATTTCGAGGCAAGTATGGTCGCTCCTAGTTGTTGTGCATTGCTGTCTATATTGTTAGACACACTTTTGTCGTCTTCATCGAATTGTTCATCTTCTTCATCCGACCTTTGAATGTAGTACAAGCTTTCGTTTTGTGACAGTTCCTCTGTAAGTTTCCTTCTCCTAAACCTTCTCCATGCCGCTTGTATTATGCAAGCTCCCCAACTTCTCCATTGGTGAGAATAAAATCTAAATGCATGTTGTAACTTCTTGCTGTGAAGACGTTTAAACTGATTTGCTACGAATCTGAGATCTTCTGCACGAAGTGCGAAGGCTTCTACTTCAGTAATTGATTTGACTGTCCGAGTAGAATCTGGAAAGTTTGCATTTGAAGCAGGAAGTAAAGCCCAGGTTAGCAATTCTTCACCACAAAAATCCCCCGGTTTCAAGGTAATGGAATTGAAGAACCCTGAACGCCCGCCATTGGTGGTAGAGCTCTCAAGCTTCCCACGAATTATGAAAAGCATCTCTTTTACCGGATCGCCTTCACGAACAATGTAGGTGTCTTTCGTGTTTAGAGATGAAACTAGGTGTTCACATATTGCATCTAAAAGTTGTTCATCCATTTGTGAGAAGAAAGGGACCTAACAAGAAAGAAATTATAAGGTTATCGAAACACAGCTTTTTAGCAGCAAAAAAATGGAATTATTGTCAAAAACCGATACTATCACCACAACCCCAAATACTCCACCAATAAGAAATCTCTTTCACGGTTCACTAATGCAAGCATATTTGATCCCATGACATTGTATTGTCCAGTACCGAGTAGTTTCACAAATGATATGGTGTATGATCAAACATAAAAACGGAGTATAAATAAAAGAGAAGCAATGAACTCACACGACGAACAAGGGCAAGACAAAGATGCTTCTGAATTTCTCGTCTTAGGTCTAATGGTAATGATCGTAGAATGACTTCTTCATTTGCTCCTCTTGTGGACAACCAATTATATTGAACGAACCGACGCACTTTAGCTTGCAGTTCAGGAGGTAGTTGCCTGTGCCTCATCCATTCTTCAGTATCTCTTCTTTTGACTCTCCACTCTTCGAGTCTTGCTGTTGTAGATTGCAGATAGGTCTTCATACATAAAAATATTTATCAAAGAATAATGACAGTTGTATCAAAATGATGCTATGAAGCCACACAAAGGGAATGCACTATAGGAAATTAGTACCTGCATGTTTCCTATGAGCAGTGAAAAGAGAACTAAGCCCAGAAGACATATTAGACTGCTGAACATTGTTTCAGACACATAAGTACTTGATTCCAGATTTTGGCCATATGAACTGCAAAAGCAGTAATCAAATGGTTTCTCTTATAATAGCATACATTAAGTTATAGAACTAATATCAGACAAAAAGACATGAATTTGATTTCCAGACATAAATTACTCAAAAAGAGATTGGTGGATATGTTTTAGAAACCATTAATAATTCTCCTCGGCTAGTGTTGTAGTCTATATGCTGGAACAATAAAATATGAAACCGTGTTTTAATGTTTGTTGGGATCAATTTGAGTAAAAATGTTGCGACTGACTTTTGGTGGTTTTTTGTTTTTTTGACATAAAATGACCTTGGGTGTTAATATAGCGACGTAATATAACAAGAACCAACAATTGGATTAAACTATTTAAAGACAGACCTTAGACTTCTCAAACCCCACCAAAGACAGTAGAAGTATTTGTCGAAGAAATCTGCTGAAGCAACTTGATCATTTAAAGAATCAGCAAACATTCCAAAATCAAAATCTGCTGCTTTACTCTTGGCATTACACTTCTTGAAGACCTGGGTGTAGTTCAACCAAAGATCACGTTCTGGGCCTTCATCTGTACAATCAAGATAATTAATTGAACACGGGAGATCCATGTTTTCCATACGACATTGCTGCTTCCAGCATGAAAAAGTGCGTTCAACAGACATCAAGTACCATACAGCTCCTATTACCTGCAAACAAGCAATACAATATTTGTTACATTTACAACAACATAAAATCTCGGGGCGGACCCAGTAGGGATGAACATCAGTCGCCCTTCATTTAAGATCTTGGGTTCGCCACTGAGTTCTTACATAAGCAAAACTATTCAAGAAGTTACATGACTTGCTAACAAGTACAGAACGAGGTTGTAAGCTGCTCCTGACCAGGTAGTCTTTGCCACAACACCAGTGTTTTTTATTATCCGCCAATTCAACGGGAAAATTACGATAAGTCGTGGGAGGTACTGAACGATGATGACTAAAGAGACTGCGTGATTAACATGAGCAGTAGTTTTTGATCGGGTTAATGGCATCACACCCCAAACAACAAGCTGTCAAATGAAAGAGAAGACATGAGACAACAAATGTCATGTTAGAAAACAGAAGTCAATAACTATTCTGAAAGATTATTGATCCACCTCCTAAAAAGCAATGTAGACCATCTTCTGCCGGGTAAAAAAGAAACGACAAGATGATGAGAACAGTTGTATTTGATTTTGAACTAAAAAGGTGATTTTCCAATTTTTTTGTAGCCACACTATTTTACTTTTATTTCATACACTGTAATACCCTTTGTCCTCCATAGATCAAGACTCTGGTTTTGTCCAAAAAATCATCCACTCGGCCATTTCAATATAATATTATGCCAAGTTTAACACCCTTAATTGCTATGCAAAAAGCATGTCGCAAAAAAATAAAAACACCTTCAAAAACGTAAAAATATTTGATCCAAATGACATCTTATCACGTAGCAATAAATGCATGTATTAGTTGTATGATATTAAAAAGTCAGTTAAAACATCGTGAAAAAAAAGTTACTTGAGGGAGTGGAAGAGCAGCTGCAAGATCAATAGCGAAATCTCCTGTCAAATAACGAACAGCAATCTTGTATGGATCCCTAACCAAATCTCCCCTCCCAAACACCCTCGAATTTGGTGCGATATAAGCTGTGCGGAATTTCATCACAATGTGCAGAGCAGAGAATAGATCCACCATGCAGCGCGTGAAGACAACGAATCCACCCAGAGCATAATCTGTGGATAGACAATTGTTAGTGAATCCGAGCAGGTAGAAGAAGAGGGGATCGATGAAAAGCGCAATGAGAGAGGTCAAAAGGAAGATGTGGTTCCATTGATTGACGATCTCGCCGCTAGGATCTAGAATCCGGCGCCACGGTGCTTGGTGGCGATGGCCGATAAGGGAGGTGGGGTTGGTCAGGGGCACAAAGCGGAGATTGAGGTTGTTCATGGCGGCGGTGGAGGAAGGTTTGTGCGGGAGGGAGTAGAATGTGGAAAGCCATTGGAGAATTTTGAAGAGAGTGTATGGTATGGCCGTTAAGTACGTTGGAAGCTCACCACTAATTAATAAAATGAAATTTTGAATTTTATTTTCTTTTCTTTTAAATAAATATGATCCAAACAATTATTTATTTATACCAAAAAAATGGGATTTATTATGTAAGTAAAAAATTATCGCATGAAATATAAGTGCAAGATATAGGCTGTTCATGGTACATACGTATGATAGAATTTAATATCTATATCAAAGGTAAATTTTTAAAATTTATCTTATTTACATTTCTACTTATGTGAGACGGTCTCACGGGTCGTATTTTGTGAGACGGATCTCTTATTTGGATCATTCATGAAAAAAATATTACTTTTTATGCTAAGATTATTACTTTTTATCAAGGTTCTAAAAAGCGTGAAGCGCCCCCGATGCGCGGATGTCGAGCTCCAAGCTTTTCAATCTTAAGTGAGATTAGCACATGTTTAAGCGTGAAAAAATCGTTTTTTTATTTCTAGTGTAATTGTAATTGTCTCAAATCAATACATAAATAAAATAATATATAAATATAATAAATTTAAGTCTGATACATTAATTCTCATATTTATAAAATCATAAAAATCTCAATCTTTATTTGTTTTTGCAACTAGAACACATTAAAAAATGCTAAATATTTATCAAATCATTATCAGACATACTTAATCATACCTTCCGATATTCACAATAGACGTACTCAATATTGAATTCAACAATCTAGAGAGACTAGGGGCTTGACGTTCATATAATTATTATTTTTCCTTAAATTATAACCAAAATTGGAAATTGAGATCTCGAATGCGATAATATCTATGGCACTATTTGACACATTTGATGTAAATGAGCCAAGAGCTAGTTGTGCATCCATGTAATGTGTATGCGGGTACAGTCATGCTTCATTAACATTTAAAATTAACACTTTTATTAATCAAAATTAGTGGCAAGAACGCATACTTTCATTAATTTTGAGGCTTATGGTTAGAGCTGTCAAATAGGTTAATCCGTCTTGGGTCAAGTTGGTCCTCCAAAATCTGTCACACGGTGTGTTGAGAAATTTTCAACTCAATCCAAAGTGTGAGTTAAATGAGCTCGTCCGCTAGTTAACCAAAATAAATAAATAAAATATATGTAATTAATTTAATTTAATTATTTAATGAAGAAAAATTATTAAAAAAATTTAATAAAATTATTTCGCTTCATCTCATTTAAATTTTTTGTGTTAGACCAATTCGAATTGACAAATCTACCTAATAAAATAATAGTTTTCTAAATTATTACACTATAGAGGTGTAGGTTAACTTAACTTCTTGGAAAAATTCAAATTGATCAGCTTTGAGATTTTGATTAAATGAAACAAAAACTAACGTAAAATATATGATTAAAAACACATAAAATTTATTTTTTTAAGTGATTATAAAAAAAAAATTTAAAAATTGCAAACATTTCTTAAAGATCATATACTCAAAACTTTTAGTAAGATGTATTGTTTGACATACATTAGTCAAGCCCACACCAATAAAAATAAGATACCATCATGAATTGATTTAGTGTTGGGGTTGGTAAAGGATGATCAAGGAGTAGTTTGGGGGTGCGTTAGCTTGGTGCATTCAACATCAAGATTCGACTAAAAGATCGAAATTGACGGTTATACATTGGATATGGATTTTAGTCTGGAACAAAAGTTTTCAAATATTTGTATTTATTCTAACTCAATGGAAGTCGTGCGAGCTGTGCACAATATTGGCTCTAGAAATCCGATTTCTGCAAGAAAAGCTATTTCGTTGTCTTCTAATTCAGAATGGATAGATGATCATTGCTCTGTGTGACTTAATTCCATTGTAACTCGAGACTTTTCCTCCTAGTTTATGATATGTTTTATTAAAAAAAAAGAGAGAGATAATGAAATAATCAACCATGAATTTTTAATTAATTTATTCTAACTTAAAATTAGAATTATCTCTAAGAAATATTTAGAAGGGTATAATGGTTAATGAATAATCCCGAAATTTCGTATCATGTTCTAGCTGTACTTGGAAATATGAGTTGTCACAAATTTCAAAACCAATATTATTATTATTATTATTATTATTAAATAAACGTTTTCAACGCCGGCATAAATGCAATCCTCGAGTTTTTCATGAATTTTCCTTTATGTCATTTTCTTGCGATCAACGCAAGAAACTCGACCTTTTTTTTTTTTTTCCCAATGCCGGATTGACAACAGAGAAGATTCCCAAATTTGTGTACTTCCTCTCCAGGAAGCTTGTTGGGAAGACTACTTTTTTATGCAGTATATGTACATACACTAGCTGTGGCCGTTCAAATGTACATGATACTTTTCTAGGACCCAATTGGAAACCAACTCTGGGTTGGTCCCTCTTTCCAAGAATGTATTTTTTTTAAAATATTTGTTCGCTTTAATCACTCGTGGAAGATTCAACCAGTTGGCTTATTTGAAAGATTTAATCAAGTTGACCTATCTTCCTGTTAATTAAAGGTATGTATCGGGTTCTTAGTTCTTACCTCATGCTATTGTTTTCTTTACCTTTTCCCTTTTCAAGTCTTTAAACGCAGGTAAGATATCATATTTCCGAGCCGAACATCTTTCAGAGCTGTGCAATTATCAGAATTTGTTCCAAAGTTCCGGTTAGTTATTAGGGTACGTGGGAGTTCCTAACCATTTGTGGTTTGACTTTGTGGCTCTTGCAAGATTTTTTCTCAGATCCTTGATCTGCTGTATGGTGTAGTTTTTTCTTCTTTATGATCAGTAAGAGAAGTTAGATTTTTCTTCAATTTTTTGTAAGCTGTCATTTGGACCATGAGTCGATGCATTTTTTGGATTGAAATTACAGTGATTATCGGATAGCATTTTTGTAAAATTATTGAACATATTGTGTATGAAGGTTGAATTTTGATTTCTGTTGGGACCATTATTTGAGGAACTTTCAAATTTTCTTCATTTTTTTAATTCCTCCACCGGTTCAAAATTCCATTTGAAGACGATAGTAGATCTTTCCAGGAATTCAGGTGCGGAAAATTTATCATGGCCCACTTAACTTATTCTGATTCAATGTCCGAGAGCTCACAGCATGGCCAAGGTGTACAACCTGTGCCTTTTAAGACCTCTACAGGGTCACTTAAGGTGTTATTGATGCATGGGAATTTGGATATTTGGGTGAAGGAGGCGAAGAATCTTCCAAACATGGATTTATTTCACAAGAGCCTAGGTGATATGTTTGGGAGATTATCTGGAAGGTTCATGAGCAAAGTTGAAGGAGCCATGCCCAATAAGATAACCAGTGACCCTTATGTTACAATTGCAATATCTAATGCTGTAGTTGGTAGGACTTTTGTGATTAGCAACAATGAGAACCCCGTCTGGACGCAGCATTTTTACGTTCCAGTAGCACATTACGGAGCTGAGGTACACTTTGTGGTTAAAGATAGTGATGTCGTGGGATCTCAGATAATTGGAGCTGTTGGAATCCCTGCAGAACAGCTATTCTTAGGAGCGAGAATCGAGGGTACTTATCCGATACTAGGGGAAAACGGGAAGCCATGCAATCCAGGGGCTGTTCTGAGTCTATCAATTCAATATATACCAATGGAGAGGGTACCCCTTTACCACGGTGGAGTGGGATCAGATCTCTCATATCAGGGTGTGCCTGGTACTTATTTTCCACTCAGGAGAGGAGGAACGGTCACTCTGTATCAAGATGCTCATGCAAATGATGCTACTCTTCCTAGTTTGTGGTTGGCTGATGGTAGGCTTTATCAACATGGACATTGTTGGCGTGATATTTATGATGCAATTCGCCAGGCTCGTCGCCTAGTATACATCACAGGGTGGTCTGTTTACCACTTAGTTGAACTTGTGAGGGATGATCCTAATGTGAAAAATAGCACTTTGGGCCAGCTTTTGAAAGACAAGTCTCAAGAAGGCGTGAGGGTACTGCTCCTTGTATGGGATGATCCTACTTCTACGAGCATATTGGGCTATAAAACTGTAAGAACAGTTTATTTTATTTTTCAACCTAACTGATCTGATTCATAATACATTTTGTTTTTTGGCATCATTTGACAAAGTGCAGTTTCCATATATGGACACCAAATGCATTATAGTATTCTGAATACCAGTTTGAACTTTAATATTTGTTATAGACCCAAGAATGGATTCCCTATTTCATTTAACTTTCTTATATGTGCTTAAATGACAAAACATTTATTTGACCATCTGCTCTTGATATGTATACTTGACAGCTTGTAAATGGTGTAATATTTGTGGTGCAATAACTGATAGCTGTAGGGACTTTGCAGAGCTGTTGCATAAAAAATGTTTTATGAGCATATGATGTTGACTTTTAAAGTTTGTTTGCCAAGGTTACTTGTCAAATTTTCAGTTCAAATAAAAACCACATCTCGAGTTTACTTAACCTCTGATTAGAAGATGGATTTTTTATGGTCACACTTTTCTTTATTGACATTTAGGATGGTGTAATGAATACAAGCGATGAAGAAACACGTCGTTATTTCAAGCATTCATCTGTGCAAGTGCTATTGTGTCCAAGATCAGCAGGAAAAGGTAGCTGGGCAAAAAAGCAGGTAAATTCGACTTTGCATTCTCTTCCCCGAGAGAATAGACCTAATTAAAGAGTCCTTTCTGCAAAAGGCCCCTAGTTTCTTGTACTGATTGTCTCGCTGCAAATAATACTCTGGAATTTTATTGACAGCTTTATGCCCATTGTGTCATCAATTATGAACGAGAATTTCATTTTATATGCCTTCTTAACAAAAGGGATCTATAGTATCTGTATCTAGTGAACTGCTCACGCGCATTAGTATGCGTCTGTGATCTGCCTGTTTTTATTTAATGCATGCTAAAGTTAAATACAGTTGACAGATGAGAGGAAGCTCAGCTACGTTGGATTTTGTTTTCAACATTTTCTGGAAAATAGTTTTTAAAAAATGTATCAGGGCATGCATTTGATTTATGTTTGGTTTTGTTATCTGGAAAATGATTATTTTTATTGTAAATATTATTTCATGCAAGAGTATGTGGAGGTGGCAATGTTATATCATGCATGTATAATCGTTTACTACAATGTCTGAGTATTTTAAATTTATCATATTGGGTCAAATTTTAATATGAGTTGTTTTGGGAGTTATGAAAAGTTAAATTCAAAGAAGTGATGACTCTGGAAGATGTAAAAATTGCTGAAAACGAGTTTTGCTGAAAGAAAATAAAAATAAGAGTGTGATGTTTATTTTATATTGGGGAATGTAAAAGAGTTTGGAAAATGAATACTTACGTACCCCTACAGAGCAACTTTCTGAGGAGTGAGGGCAGGCCTCTCTGCTTGAGTTTGACCTGTAAATTTTTCCCCCTAGAATTAGAATGTGCAATGACTTACTTTTGATTTTGGACATCAGGAAACAGGAACAATATACACTCATCATCAAAAAAGTGTTATAGTAGATGTCGATGCTGGTAATTATAGGAGAAAGATCATGGCATTTGTTGGAGGCCTTGACCTATGCAAAGGAAGATACGATACCCAACAACACCCGGTCTTTAGCACATTGCAAACAGTTCACAAGGATGATTATCATAATCCCAATTTTGCGGTATTTTCATATTGAAGTCTTTGTCGGTTCTAATAGGTGTCCTCTATTCTTCATGACATTTGATGTGTTCTTTTTCCTTGTTCTTTCCATGAGTGCTCGTTATGGTGAATAGTCTTATGGTTTATCAACAACACAAATTAATTTAAGATGTAACAGAACGAAATACCATTTTTTCTGAAGTGATAATGATGGCGTAGCTTCTTTGATGAATGCGATATTTGGATGGTTAAAAAATGGCTTGGTTGTGAATTCTTTTGTTTCTACAGTTCCATTTTATTACCATTTGAATGCATTTTTTGTAACTAAATAGGGGCCTGCTGTTGGTTGTCCAAGAGAGCCATGGCACGATTTGCACTGCAGAATTGATGGTCCAGCTGCATATGATGTCTTAAAAAACTTTAAGGAGCGTTGGGACATCGCCTCAAAGCGTCATGTGATTCAAAAAATGAAAGCTTCACATGATGACTCCTTACTACAGCTTGAAAGAATTCCAGACATATTGGGAATCGACGAGGCTTCCTGCCTAAGTTTAAATGATCAAGAGATATGGCACACTCAGGTATCACCTCAATGATGCCATATAGTTTCATTTTTGTTTCTGGTGCTGAATTTTGTCCGTGCTGTAGATTTTTCGTTCAATAGACTCTAACTCCGTTGAAGGTTTCCCCAAGGATCCAAAAGAGGCTTCACAGAGGGTAACATAATCTCTTGTTTCTTTGTTCTCTTCCACCTTTCGGAGCGGTCTCGGTTTTACGATGGTAGTGAATGAAGTTTTCTTGCATTGAAACAGAACTTGGTATGTGGGAAGAATGTACTGATAGACATGAGCATACACACAGCTTATGTAAAAGCAATACGCGCGGCACAACATTTCATATACATTGAGAACCAGTACTTCGTTGGATCATCTTTCAATTGGTCTAATTATAAGGACCTAGGTGAGGAACTCAAATCCATTCAACTACATGGCCTACATTGATACCCCTTACACTTGATCATAATATGGAAACCTTCCTTGTGGTTTGAATTACCAAGATAATATATGCTCTTGACAAGATTTTCTCAAAAATCAGTTGCATTGTTAGCTTTGATACTCTCTTAGGTTGGTCATAATTATGGAAAATCGCATTGTCATAAAGTCTAAACTCATGGGAGCTAATTTAATTTTACTTTTAGCAATAATAGGTCGAAATTTTGAATGACCGAACGAAAGGACTGAAATAGATATTATCGTACTAAATGTAACTTATTTGATAGGTTCTGTGATGTGCTAAAGGGTGAAATTTTCCATTCGTCCTCTTTCTTTAGTATGAAAGAACAGCTAACGGAAAGTGCTTTATAATTTCAGGTGCAAATAATTTAATTCCTATGGAAATTGCTCTCAAGATTGCAAACAAAATTAGAGCAAGGGAGAGATTTTCTGTGTACATTATTGTCCCAATGTGGCCGGAAGGAGTTCCTACCAGTACTCCAACTCAAAGGATTCTTTTTTGGCAGGTATATCATGACTCAGGTCCCTGACCAGTTCCGAATTTTCATATCATATACTACTGTCACCAAAAGCTCAATGTGGGAGGTTCGCCAACTATAGTTAAATACTTAACATGCTTCAGAATAAGCTGAAAATTTCTGCTCAAAAGGAATATTCAAGACGTACATATTAATATTGTTTGGTATTAGAAAATAAAGGGTCAGAAACAAGCACTGAAACCAAAACATCATGTTAAAAGCTGTATTTTTCACAAGTTTGTGCTTATGTGAGATATGGCAACTATAGTTTCGTAGGTTAATATATGTTATTGCGAAATTTCACGCGCATGCAGTATAATACGATGCAAATGATGTATGAAACCATCTACAAAGCTTTACAAGAGGTGGGGCTCGACAGAGATTACGAACCCCAGGATTATTTGAATTTCTTCTGTCTCGGCAATCGTGAAGCAGGAGACAATGGAAGCATCTCGGACACAAAAGCATCTTCAAATTCTCCACAAGTACTTTTTTTTTTATCGCTAGCTAGCTATACGCTGCTTCATAATATTCTTGCTTCTAGCCAGTTGCACCTGACTTCTAAATCTCCTGTATCACTCTTTTTTAAGGTGCTAACTCGGAAAAACAGACGTTTCATGATCTATGTCCACTCAAAGGGAATGATAGTTGACGATGAGTATGTGATAATTGGTTCTGCTAACATCAATCAACGATCTTTAGAAGGCACGAGGGACAGTGAAATCGCAATGGGTGCATACCAGCCAAATTATACTTGGGCAAACCGACATGCTAATCCTCACGGACAGGTGAATCCATAGAACTTACAGGAAACAACACGTATCTTTATTTACTTTCTGGTTCAACTACTAACTCGGTTATATATGTTTGCGACGATGACTTTAGCGACATCCTAATTTCCGTCACTAGTCTAAACCGTCGCTAAGTAGAATTTTTTTTGAAGTGTTGGTAATGGTAGTTAATCATCAACTTTCTTGAGAACATCACACAGGAAGTCTCTAACTTTTCCCTACAGATTTATGGGTACCGGATGTCACTCTGGGCTGAACACACGGGTACTTTAGAGCCATGCTTTGAGCAACCAGAGAGCTTGGAATGTGCTCGACGCGTAAGATGGATGGGTGAGCATAACTGGAAACAGTTTGCAGCTAATGAAAATAGTGAAATGAGAGGACATCTACTGAAATATCCAGTTGAGGTTGATAGAATGGGGAAAGTTAAGCCTCTTCCTGGCTGCGAGACATTCCCCGATATGGGTGGCAAGATAATCGGGACTTTCACCGGAATTCAAGAAAATCTCACGATTTGATGAATTACCAGTATGATGTGAAGCCTTTGTGAGGATGACCGATATTTTATTTTCAATTTAAATATAAAAGATGTTGAGTAATTAATTATTTTTTCAATCCCCTCCCCTCACGAAATTCTCAGGTTGTGATATCTTGATATTTAACGAGATGAGAATGATGTTTGTAACAATACATCGATGTTGTATTATCTTTAATAAATTTTACTTCTTTTTGCTTCACTAAAATCTGAGATAATTATTGCGCATGCATGAAAAATGAAGTGGAGACAAGCTTGAAGGTAGCCTTTAACTACACCATAATTAAATCCAAGTACGCTTTATTACTGGAAAACATGTGTGCATCCACATTGTTGTATCCCCCAAGAAATATAAAAAAAAAAAAAAAAAAACTAAAAAAACAAATGATCAATCTTTTAATTTATCAGTTCCAATTCTCTCCTCCAATATTTTCACTCCCATGTACCTGCAACAAACACAAACACCAACACCAACAAAATTTATCCAGAAAACTCATGAAGTTCAATACTCAACAAGCACTAATCAAACAATTACCTTCCCAGCATCATAACAGTGGCCTGAGGATTTGTTCCGGGTGAATAATTAAAGGTCGAACCATCGATAACCCGCAGGGCATCGACTCCAAGAACTCTATACTCAGAATCCACCACTCTTCCAACCTGACATCCCCCATGATAATGCCATATAGTCATCACTGTGTCCTTACAGAACTGCTCCAACGATGTTGAAACGTTGGTATGTTTGGGGAGCATATTCACCGGTGCATTGGCTGTCATGTTAAGGAGTGTAGGAAGAGAAAGGTAATCGTATCGGAACTGGGAAAATGGCTTCGATTCGATCACGGTTTCAATGACTTTTAGGCCATCTACACATCTTTGGAGGTCTTGGGGATGCTTGAAGTAATTGAATGTGACGATTGGATTGTCATTTGGATTCTTGTTTCTGAGTTCTAAATGCCCCGTGGAGATGGGGCCCATGACCTTTTCAAGGATAAACCCGCCCCTGAAGGCGACAGGGTCGAGGGCTTCCATCGCAGCGATGGCTCGTGACAAAGTTATCGAGGTTCTTTGCTTTGGTGGAACCGTGGAGAGCTGCCCAATCTGAATTATTTTGTTCAGTTGCACTTGTTATTTGTTAATTGACACTAAGCAAAATGCCAAACAAAGTATATCACTTATCACAAGCATTTGACAACTAGTAAAGCCCATTTAATCTTATTGTATTTTCATTTGCTTTTCAAATGTTTTGAGAAGACATAATATACATGTTTGACCAGCTACATTAGAGGGTGACCAAATAGTTGGAATTTTTTTTATAGGCTAGAGGTCCACTTAGTGGTTGGACTAAAATTTTGGGCCTATTAGACAAGCACAAAGGAAACACACCACCAAAAACTTAATGAAATGTTGTACCTTAGGAGAAAACATCCCATAGTCACGTCGATAACTGCCATCGCCTGCAAAGTTTTCTCCACTGGCGGCTTCTATGTAGCTCCCGAAAGGCGTGATCCCGACCACCTGAATAAGGGAGACCTCGACCGGATTAGGTGAAGGCACGAATATCGCGTTCATGGGGTTGTCGGACATGCCTTGGCCCACCAAAGGTTGGTCCAACACCAATGTTATGTTATGGGCCATGAGATGATCCATTGGGCCTATCCCACTAAGCATCAATAGTTGTGGGCTTCCAAGAGCCCCACTTGATAATATCATCTCGTTTTTAGGCCCATCTTTTAAGTATGCCATGTGTTTATTCCCTGAAGCGTCTCTGAATACCACTCCATGAGCTATGGGCCTCGCTTTCCCTGTTGCATAAAGGTGTTGAAGTTGGAAATTTCTTCGACTTCTTCGACCATACTCTAACTTTGGTTGACCAATGCATTGAATTATATGAAAAATAACGTAACATTGATGAAGGATTACCCCAAGTATAGCATCACGTGAACCAAGAATTTTATTTAGCAGTTGATAAGGGAGTGTACTTTAATACCTTTGGTTATGAACAAGATTTTATGAACAGAAGCATGCAGCAGCACAGTGAGTCCACTGGGATTGGCATAAGTTAGAAGATCAGCTGCCGTGTGGCGGCGGCCTTGGGAATCAAAAATGGTGCCACCGATTTTAGTCCCGACCACATGATCGTACGTGAACCCATTGTAAGGGTTCACTCCAGCATCCAACAGACCATCCCTAACCGCTGACTGCCACTGCTTCATCGGCGGCTCAAACGCCACCTCCTTCTCCACCCAAGCATAAGACTCGTTCACCAGAGCGCCGTCCCATCCGGCGTCCCTCACGTAATCCGTGGCGGCGCGTGTGTAGAATCCGGCGTTCAGGCAGCTTCCTCCTCCCAGCACGCGGGCACGCGCGTTGATGACGCCGTCTTCGGAAATGAAGCGTTGGGAAGGGGACGAAGGGTCGGGGTCGGAGAGGGCTCGGCCGAAGGCCGAGAGGTTGGTGATGTTTGGGTTTCCGTAAGGTGAGCCGCCGCGTTCGAGGAGGAGGACGGTCCCGTTATGAGAGAGTGTGGCGGCCAGTGGGCAGCCGGCTGTGCCTCCGCCGATTATGATGTAGTCGTAGTAGGAGACTGCTGGAGCCGAGGTTCCTTGTTCAATAAAACTGTATGCGGGTCCTACTAATCGACTCGGATAAAATTAGTTTATTAAATTTAGAGCTTCGTTTATTAATTATTTTTGGAAATTTTGACGTTATATATACCGATTAATGCAAGAAATTTCCCATGCATAGAAAAGAATAAATGTTTCTAATAGGTGTACCTTCTTCAGATGAACATAATCCATAGAAGATAACAATTCCAGCAAATGCAAAACACAGCAATCTCTTCGTACAAAATCCCATGAATTTTCTCATCTTTGATCCTTAAATTCCCAAAGACAAAAAACAACTCTCGATTTGTAATGTAAAGGGTATATGGATTTGTAATGTTTCTCAACTTACCTCTTTGTATATATAGATACGATGAGTTTCTTGTAGGGACCAACGAATTAGATGGCTAAAAACTTTGAGGGCAAAAAGATTCCTTCAAGATTGGACTCTCGGACAAATGAAGCTATAATGTAGAACCAACTTCAAGAAGATGTACAATTTGTGAAACCAAAGGTCACAGCTTTCTAACCAAACATCATTAATGAGCTTTTGTCGTCTGATAACACTTTTTTTGGCGTTCTTGGAAATATACGCCACCCAATTATGATATTTTTGTATTATTGAATTTAGTTTTCTCCTAATTGATTGAATTGTAGGCTACAAATCAAAACTTTTTCTCGAGACTCGATATTGTGAATGGACTAATCATATCAATATTCAAAATTTTGTGCTGCTATTGGTATCAAATTCCAACTTAGGGGGACGATTGCATATATTATCATATTTGAGATGCCGAATTTTAAATTTCACTGAGAACAATAAATCGAAGAAACTGGATATACCAACCCCCACGGGTTGAGAGCAAGATACATTGGCTAAAGCCTGAGAATAAACAAAATGGAGGAAGATTAACCCAAGCCATTATCACAAACAAAAAAAACTCACAATTCAAGTTCAAATACAAACATAAAAGGTAAAATAAATAAAATTTTCCAAGCTTGCCCCAAGGTGGCCTTAGTCATTCCAGCCATCTCCGTTCCGGAATCAGAATGACGAAAACAACCATGAGTTTGCTTTCCTTCATTTATTTCCACTCAAAATGTCATCTTAGTTTCACATTGCTCCCAACATCTCACTCAACAGTGTACTAAATATATCGATTTCCAACTCCAAAGCTACTTCCATATTTTCTTGATCCAATGTCTTCCAAGTCCCATCTTTTTCCATGTCATTGATGTAAGATTGTCTATTCGCCTTCACTTCCCATCCAAGAAATGGCTCGGGGGGGTTTTGTCCATTGATCCAAATTTCAACTTCCTCCAATAGTTCCTTATCAAACGAAGATACACCTTGTTTACCACGTGCCACACCTTGTTTACCACGTGCCTTTGTTACTTGTTCTCTGAAGAAATCCGAAACCAGCTTCTCAGTCGTTGTTTTGGGGGCATTCGATGGGTGTTTGTGCTTGAAGAGATGAAGTAATTCCAACGCCTTATTATTGTTTTCGTCTACTACTTCTTTTTCCTCTATCTCTGAGGTGAATTTACCGATGTTTGACTCATATGGACATTGCTGAGGCCATTCAGGTGATTCATTATCAGATTCTGGCTGTAAAGCAAATCGTTCAGTTAAGTTCAATGGATCAAGTTCAGCAAGTGACTCAAACCGCTGAATCTTCTTCATGAGTTTCTTCTTGTCTTCTGAAGACATGAAACACAGTTTTCTCATTAGAACCTATAGCTTGATCTCGTATGAGGTGTCCACCAATAATTTTACACCTTGTATGTCATCTGTGAGTGTTGATTCACACGCGTAAAATGTATAACATGTAACAGAAGGTAGGGAAATTGATTCACCTTCTACATGAGCGACTCTATGTCGGTAAGGGGACGAGACCTCATCATCTTCATCATCAAATGGGCAGTCCAGCACAGACACTGGACTAAACTGTTCCTTCTCTTCGGTCGACCATAGCTTCTCCTGTTATTTTTCATTTCAATAAAATATGAGGGAAAAAACTTCGAGAAAAAAGGGATTAGCTTGATTTTTTCAAAAGCTAAATAAACAAAATGGATCAAGAAACTAGTAGCTTGGCTTAATTTTGTCACAATCAATATGTTGATCATTTAGGATCACATAAGTCGATCTATATAGATATCTATATTCAATTCTCTTCAAATGTATTAAGCCATATTGATCTCAGTCAACCCGTATATCCTACCCCTGCACCCCTCATTTGAATTTACCATGACAACAATGTTCATCGTGCACAAGCACAAAGGCCGTCGCAAATCGACTGTTACTAGAAAACTATAAGTTCAACCATTTTGCAAAAGCACAGTTTCAGTTTAATTGGCATGGGTGAGAACTGCAAGCTAGCCAACCAACACGTGTACGTTCGTAGCTCATGGGCGACTCGATCAAAAAGCAGAGTTCGAGTCCAACACAACTAGCTGGAAGCACACAATCTTAATCCCAGCTCAAGTATTATTGTCTTGGACTGAGACACTGACTGGACACCTAACTGAGACATTCATTGATACACAATCTTAATATCCCAGCTCAAGTATTATTGTCTTGGACTGAGACACTGACTGGACACCTAACTGAGACATTCATTGAGAGGTGATTTTTGCCTGAAATCAATGCCCATGTGATTTGACCATGGATTAAGTAAGATTTGTAGGGACCACATGCATGCATGCACACAAAAAAAAATCAAAGATTATTGTAAGAAGTGGGGTTTCTGCTATAAATTCAAATATCAGCTTGCTCATTTATCATAATATATCTTGTTGTAACTCGCTCTCTGTATGATTGATTGCTAGGAATATTATTCTAATTTGTCAGATGATACGGCCGAAATGCGGACCTAAACCGGGGCCCGAAACTAATCCTGATTAGAGGTTAAACTTCAATCCGGTCCTACCGACCCGATCAGTCCTTTTAAATTAATCTTATGATAATTTATTTTCAATGAGTTTCAAAAGCCGCATATATTCAGGTAGTGAATTTAGTTGTTTCATAAAGAAAATATTTTGAGAAAAGCATTTTGGGTTATCGTGTAGGTAAAAACTTGTGTGAGACGGTTTCACGTGTCGTATTTTGTGAGACGGATCTCTTATTTGGATCATCAATGAAAAAATATTAATTTTTATGTTAAGAATATTACTTTTTATTGTGAATATCGGCAGAGTTGTTCCGTCTCACGAGAAACCTATTGTATCGTTTAAAAGACCGATGTAATTTCTTATCTTTCAAATAAAAATTGTCACAATATTGGAATTAATGAAATGTCGATATCAAATGTCAAAATCAATTTGTAAAATTAATAAAATTTGTGGATATAGAAAATCAAAATTCCAACCAAAGGAAGCGGTGGTACAAGGGACCGAGTTACCTTTGAGTTGGTGCTGCTGACCTCACTCCCATCACTGCTTGTAGTTGGGGCACCCCGAACATTACTCTGTGGTACACCCATTGTCTCGCCATTACTCGCTTTATTGTCCTTTAATTGAACCTCTACGACGCCGTTTTGCCCCGCCTCCGTAAATTTCAGATTACCGCTGGAACATGCCTCCATCGTCGCAGTAACAATATCGCTCTCCGGCCGGCAGTTACCGTACCCATCGTTTGGGGAGATTTTGGAACGATCCGACGACACGGGATCCTCCTTGAGCAACTCATCGAACGATTTCATCCGTCCGATCTCCTTCTCGTTTGGCTTCCTCCAGAAAATGGTGCTCTTCTTGTTGATCTTTTTCGAAATGCTTCGCGCTAGCATCGAATTCTTTGGTTTCTCCGACTCCGAAGATCTCCCGGCGGCGAATGGGAGTCTCTTTATGGCTGTGATGACGTGCTGAAACGCCGACAGAGCGGATTTCGATGGGCTTTTCAGTAGGGCTGGTGGGTTTTTCTTGAAATATGAATACTGTTGGTGCTCCTGGTTTTTTAGCTCGATATCGAGAAGGAATCGTACGGTGGTGCAGCATTGTCTTCTGGGGAAGGAGCCGAAGCCGTTGGATGAGCAAGAACTCATATCGTCCAACAAGTAATCTTTCAACGACAAGGGTCTGGCTCCAACATTCATATTTTTGTAATCCATGGGAAGAAAGGAGCAAAAAACAGTGTTTTTTTTAAATTCCGCCTTTGAGCTGCAACGAGAATTTCTATTAATTAGAACGAAGCAAACTGAGAGAAATCAAAACGCTTCGTTAAAAGCTGCTACCTCTACAGAAATCAGACTTGCATTTATTGAAAGTTGATTTTCAAATATCATGGAAAATCTTTAAGCTTATCTACAAACAAATTCAAAAAAAAAAAAAAAAACACAGCAGCAGACGGAGTCAGCTTTGCACATAATGATCAATGCAAATCAACAAGATGCAAATTATGGCTCTTTTTAAGAGGAGGAGGCCACGAAAGTGAGAGGCAGCTTCTTCTTCTTCTTCTTCTGGTGAAGATCTCTAGGCTAGCTTATTATTTATCAATAACAATTGAAGCAAACCCATTTAATTTAATCACTGCGTGTGCTCGTGTGTAGGAGAGAGAATAGTACAGTGGGTTTTTCAAGGTAGATGGAGCACAAGAAGAAGGAGCTTGCATGGTGGGGGATTTAATTTGGATCTCAAGTTTTTTTTTGTAATTTTGTTTGAATTCGGGTCAGTCTTGTATTAATTTAATTACATGAAATCTTCGACATTTGTTTAATGTAATAACTTATAAATTATACTAATTAAATAAATTGTATATATTGAGCAAACTTTGTGCCACACTTTTATATTATTGATTTTTGTTTTATTTTATTAATATTAAAACATGCAGTGGTCGCAAATCTATTAGGTCGGACTCGGCAAAGACCTCAAGTTAGCGGGGTTCACGTAATATTATTATTTTATGATATATAATAATCAATTAATTATGAGATCAGGCTATTTGCTGGCATTGTCCCCAGACACTGCAATAAATATTTTGTTGGAGGAGTTGTAGTCTTTTTTTGTTATTCGTGTCCTTTTCGTGACGAGGAAAAAAGAATAATAAAAATCAAGCTTCTTAAAATATTAGAGCAAAAATTCATTTGCAATGACATTTTTTGTTACACCGATCATAGATTGATAAGTGTATAAAATTGCATATTTAAAATTTACCACATTAATAAAACATAAAAATTCATGTTAGACGATTTCAGGAGCCAATTTTATGAGACGAATATTCTATTTTGGTCACTCATGAAAATGTATTATTTTTTATGTCAAAAAAATTATTTTTTGTTTTAAATATAAACATAATTTACCTATCTCATAAATAAAGATACGTGATACCATATAAAAAAAACCTATTATTAATAAAAACATAACATGTGACAATAAAATGGATGTTGCATGAAAGAGAGACGATATTTTTTCCCACATATTAGTGTCACGTCTGTGAGACTCTGTATACGTAAAATTTATGTTTTGCAGTAATTATTGATTCCAATATCTCGAGCATGCTTCTATATTCAATTTTTTATATATAAGTATTATTGTTTAAAAAATTAGAAATTATATTTGAAAAATAAAAATAAATTTTAAATTTATGATTTTAATAGGTTTTTTTTAAAAAAAAATAGAGAAATTTAATATTCATGCTAAAAAAGAAACAAGAGGTATTTTGAAATTCTGAAAACGTACCAAGATACTGATGCCTCTTTATTAGACTCGTCTTTAATATATCCGCATATGTGATGTGTGTGTTATGTAATTTTTTGTTTAGCAAAAATTTGTGTGAGACGGTCTCACATTTCGTATTTTGTGAGACAGATATCTTATTTGCGTCATCCATGAAAAAGTATTAATTTTTATGCTAAGAATGTTAATTTTTATTGTAAATATCGGTAATGTTTACACGTCTCACAGATAAAGATTCGTGAGACCGTTTCACAAAAGACATATTTTTGTTTTGGGAATCAGTTTTTGAAACTTTTTGAGCGGTTTTTAAGCTATATTCTTGGGAGAAGTTGTTTTTCTCTTTATATATTGATGGTTTTTTTTGTCAACATTTTCATTCAACTTGTTTGATACCACGTTAATGAACCAAATCTCAGTTATTATACGTAACACAAGTTTAATTAATAAACTAGTGTACCGACGCACGCGTTGCGTGTTTGTATAATATTTTTTATAATTTATTTGATTTATATTTAAATGAGGATCAAAATATAATTATAAGAAATAGTGAAAAACTACAATGTAATTTTTATATATAAATTTAAAAATAAATTGAAAAATAAAGAATAAAAAAATGATATCAATGAGAATTGAACCTATAACATAAATCCAAAAAACAAAGACTCTATCCGCTTAGCTAAATATAACATTTTATTAATATATATAATTATTAAAACAGACTATGACATCAAAATTAGTTACTCTAAGTGTCTCAAACTTAATAAAATAGTATAGAAGATGTATGTCGTAGGCACGTGAAGCATGCATACACATGAAAAAAATTATGTTAAATAATATTCGTGTGAACCTCTAGAGATTATATTAAAATATAAAACTAACAAAATATTTTTATATTATTTTTTAATTAGAGGTAATATAATTATTCAAAAATTAAAAACATAGATAAAGAAAGGGAATTGTTCGTATTATATATAGTATATATATAAATAAAATATTTATGCGGTTGCTTTAATTAAAAATTTCTTATATACATATATACAATAATATATTTAATATGTTGATTTTCACTATATAATAATGGAGCATACGTAGTCGCTAATAGAGCCACAGGAGTGCCCGCTTTCTTAATCCCCGTACTTTATATATTTAGGACAATTAAGTAATTTGTGGTGTTTTTATCTTTAGATTAAAATTATCATATCTCATAAAAATGATATTTTATCCCTATATAAAATTATTTATCACGGACCCATGATATTATCACGAGCTTTCTAAAAAGATATCAAATATAGGATAAAGAGGATTATTTATCAATCTCTTTATCTCATGCACCAAACTATATCGTAGTACTGCTATTATCACTGTGTAATCCCAGAGTATGATTTCGCTCCAATGAATTCGTACTGCACCGAAATTTCACGCCAATGAATTCTCCAAGTTTTATGCACAAAAAAATTGTTTGAACAATTTGGGTAACTGACTAGCGTACAAAAATCGAAATTAAAGATAATTAGTTGAAACAGAGCACACAATCTAGCATATACATAATCATTAAGTATGATTTTTGTGATGGGAAAAAAAAACAATTGTATTGATTGAAAGATATCATCACATAAATCCGCAAATTATTTTTATTCTCAAGAAATCACAAACATAATAATCAGAATTGTGAAAACGTATCCGAATACATGGTTTTGTAGTCAATTTTGGGTGATGATCTTCCATATTGCAGCTTTCCTTCCAAACCAGAGAGTTTTGTCGACGATAAACAAAAATAAACGACGTTATGCAGAATTGAGACTATAACCTTCTTTTATAACTAAAAACAAATTCTCACTATTTCTAATTTGGCCCCTCAACAAATAAAAAAATATCATAAATGATATCCACACAATAAAAGCATGATAATTAAATCCTTGAGTCAATTCTTATTCTAAATTAGGCCTCACGAATTTATGATTTATTTAATTGATAACATTCAAAAATTTATGATTTTTGGTATAACCCCTAAAATTCAAACATTGCCTCCTCTAAAATCAAATGGCGCCGACATTTTCACGTTGTATTTTGTTATCTAACTCTAGTGAATCATTATTTTTTTTCAATGATCTTCTGCAATATATTTCACATATATCTAGAGATGTCATTTTTTTTAAAAAAAATAATGATTGATCGGGTCCTTTTCCTAAATATCCCCATTTTAACGCCTATTAATTCTCCAAGTTTTATATATGAATCGTGATTTCTTTTTTTTTTTCCCCTTAAAAAATGTAATCATAATTTGGGTAACTGAGTAGCTTATTTTCGGCATCCAAATCCAAGAACCAAAATTTAAAGAGAATATAAAACATGAAGCAGAGCACAATCTGGAGTTTGCACGCACCCATCAAGCAATCATTCGGCAATCATATATGCATATGATTCGAGATATGTACTAAATTGTGAAACGATCTATGAACCAAACAACACCGGCTATGTCAACACGACATGATTCACCAATAAGATCTCTTCCACCGTTTTGGTGATGGAAAAAAAAATCATATTTTTAGTTTTGAAATTTTTATAATTATTATTTTTATTTTATTATCGAGTAGTAAACATTTAAAAATGATACATAGTTTGAATTACGTAAAACAAAAAAATCTCACACCCATACCCCAATGCTATAATAAAAAAAATACTCAACATAACGACATTTCTAAAAACTTTATAAAAATGTGCGTGCAATTAATCATGTCGAAATTGGGTAAACCGTGAAAGATGACGCTGTTGTTTTTTTTTTTTTTTTTCCAAATTTCAAAAATATTTATATATTTTTTAAAAACGTTAAAAAGTATCCATGCTTATAATTTTTTAACTAGCTAATATTGGTGAATTAAAAATAATATTAATAATTTCGCAAATTGAAAATTCATAGGCTTAACGGAAATATTAATCACAAATTAAAGATGTCTAAAGTAAGTGGGAATGAATGAATTAGTAACTCCACAATTCCACTTCAACGTCACTTTCCACCTCATTCCAACAAAAATTCCACCCCAAGCATAGCGGCGGAGACGCCAGAATCCCATCACTCGCCGCTTCGAAAGTATCCACCAGACCTTCATTCACGTACAGAAATTCGTTAAATTCCGCCCCGTTGCTGACGCATAGCTTCCCACTCTCAGCAGCATTCTGATCTTCACTCCTCCCGGCCTCTTCACAGCCACTTTGTTCTGTGCCAGGTCGAAACTTCTCTGCCGCCTCGACCGCCGCTTTGCGTATATCCTCAGGATCCATAGACACCGGAACACGCAACAGCGATACCGAGTCGGCGAAATTAAGGCAAGCCGTTTGCCCCCTCAATGCCAAAGCCGCCACGTCGTGGGCTCTGGCCGCCATCTCAGCCGTAGGATAAGTCCCAAGCCATATCCTCTTCTGCTTGACCGGCTCGCGCACTTCGCAAACCCATTTGTCGGAGTTTCTCCTCCTCACACCGCGGTAAACCGGGTGGCGCGTCTCCTTAAACTTCTTCCTCCCTGCTCGTTTCTTGGGGTGATTCGAAGCCAGAATCACATACTCTTCCGACTGAACAGCTGTACTCGAAGTTGGTGAACCCATTTCCATAAATGTGAAGATTTTTTATGTATGAAAATTTATATCTAGAACTTGAATTGATGGACAGTAAGCACACTGTAAATCAAGTATTTATATATTTCGGGTGGAAATTTTTCACGTGGGACGTAATATACGCGAGAACACGGATTGTCCGACTGTTAAACACTTTATGAGGAAAATAACACCTGGAGTTGGGACCCATAATTTAGAAACGTGCCTTTTAATAATAATAATATAATAATAATAATTTAGAAACGTGCGTACACACTATATATTTATTATCCATAAACTACTCTTACAAATCACAAACTGCATAGACATTCACCACTTTTTAGTTTTTGGACATCCGTGTGAAATCATCACACCATTCAATTTCATGAGAGATATATATATTTAACTTGAGTTAACCATGAAAATATATTACTTTTTATATTAAAAATATTATTTTTTATTATAAATATTGACATGGTTAGCCCGTCTCACGAATAAAAATATGTGAGACCGTCTTATTAAAGACCTACTAATTTGTTTTTAGGACGACACACTAAACTATAAGAACACGCCATACATGTGATTTTAAAAAAAAAACTAAAAAGAAATGATTTTTTAATTTTAAAATTAGTAAATCGTAACATACATAATGTATGTACTCCGTAGAGAATATGAAAAAATAAAATATATTTTTTTAGAAATGCAAAAATGGAAGATCAACTTTTTAAATTGAAAAAACACAAGAGAAATTATGATGTCGTGAAATATGAAGTTGAGTGAATAAATGATATTATTAGAATTATAAAAAATATTTATCGATAAACCAGATACTAAATATGATAAATTTTTAATTTATATTATCTATATTGAGGTGTGTGTGTGTGTGTTATGGGGAACAGTTTGTTAAGAGCATCCGCATTCATTGGGTGTTTAAACACCCACCAACTCATAAAAAATCATGGGGTTCATTGCCACATAATCATTATAACAACATATCTCTTTTAACCACGTTCCTTTTAACATTAAAACTCATTATTTATGGGTCTCATTGCCACATACTCATTATACTCATTTTCGGAATTTGTGATGTGGCATTTTTTTGGAACTCAAGAATTTAAATAATATCGTGTATATTTTTTTCGGAATTTGATATATGCAGAATTTTACCGGATATAGATCTAAGATTTGATATACCTGGATAAAGATTTAAGCAAGAAGATAACCCAATCTTGGAACTAAAAATCTTAAGGATTTTATCATGGGATTTTCGAAAATAATATTGAAAGAATATTAGGGAATTTTCGAAAATCATAGATAAAGGGAAAAGTTTACTCGATAAATGCAGCTTGGGAAAGATTTAACTACCAGGATTTTAGGAAAATAATCAAAATCTTATTTGGGAAAAATACTACTAAATTTCGGGTTTAAGTCAGCAAATTTGTGGGATTTAAGAAATATAATTTTTATTATTTTAGGAAATAAAAAGTCTACCGAATATTGGGAATTAGACACAAAAGTTGAAATTTTGCAGGCTGGGCAAAGCATAAATTTCGAAATTTATCCTTGGGATACATACATGAATTTCGAAATTTAGGTCTAGGATAAAGAATAAAATTTAGATTTGATCACGATTTTGGATGAAGATTTGATCAAGTTTAAACGCGCGGATGACATCTATCGAGATAACAGCCAACCCCTATAAATAGGAGGGCCTATAACTCGAAAATTCACACCATTTTCTACTCCAGTTTTTCGAGTTTCTCTCCTAGTTTTCTTAGGATTTTCGAGAGCTTGCTCTCTCAGTGTGCGAAGAAGCGAAGCGCTGCTGCAGTCCAACCCCGAAGCCAGGGTTCGAAATTCCAGTGCAGGAATTCCCTCTATTCACGTTTTCTACGATATCTAAGGTAAGTGAGCTTGTTTTAAATGTGTAATTTCGGTGTATGCATTTTCTTATTTTCGAAATTTCGGTCGAGTACAATTCTTCTTCTACCCCTTCTGGCTACGATTTGTGCATGAGTTTTATGTTGACACTGTGAGGATTCAACTTGATATGGGAGGGAATCCCAACTATGATATGACCCTCATACAGTGGGGATATAACCGATCCGGCCTCGCCTCCTTAGAGGAATAAAAATTAGGGACTGACGTCAGTAAACCATTGAAATTAGAGGAATCTCAGTGTCAGGTCAAGGATACGAATGTGGTATGAGTCAATTTATGCATGGTGTGTGTGTGTACGTATATCGAATTTTATATGCATGTTGTTGTGTACTCGAACGGCCCCCACTTGCTGAGTATTTCCCAAAATACTCACCCCTTACAACCTTCCCAGATAAATCCGAAGATAAAACAGAGGAACAGGTTGAGGAAGAAGAGTCGGATAAATTTTGGGGCTGGTGAAATTATTTAAATTTCGAGAATTTTGCTGCAAGGATTTAAGAATTTTAGTAGGTTTATTTTAATTGTAAACGCTTCCACAATTTGTTCAATTTATTCAGTTGTAAAGACAATGTTTGTTTTTGCGAATTTATGAAATAAACTGGTTTCGGTTTATACTGTGCTACGAGGCTGGTTGTTTTTCGATTGTGTGACTGATGAACAACGCCGGTGTCAAATCCCGAGTTTCGGGGCGTGACACACACTATTGTATTCAATTTGGATGGCAGCCTGGCTTATGCATTATTTGCTGCAGCCGGACGTACCATAAGAAACAACCTCGGACTAGTAGTACGAAAAAATGCAAAAATTTGTGTGAAACGGTCTCACGGATCGTATTTTGTGAGATGAATATCTTATTTGGGTCATCCATGAAAATTATTATTATTTTATTCTAAGAATATTACTTTTTATTGTGAATATCGGTAGGGTTCACCCGTCTCACAAATAAAGATTCGTGAGAACGTCTTACAAGAGATATACTCTACGAAAAATGAATAAGTCGTAAATTGGAAAATTTGTATTAGTCAATATCATTGAAATTTATGAGATTCACATAAAATAAGTGATGTACATAAAGCCAATGTAAGAGATGCTGAGTAAGTTTGACCATCGAAGCCAAATAATTTTAGAAATTGACTTCATTGAGGGGTTTTATTTTCTTCCGAATTTATGTTTAAATAAAAGTTGATTTTTTTTATCTGACAGTTAAAAAGGATTTTTTTTTTCTAAAAAAAATAAGTCGAATTAGATACACCATAAACACCAATTTTATGCTTCTTTACAAACTATAAATTATAATGTTTTAATTTTAATTTTTAATTAATCAGTTTAACTAAATTTTTATTTCAAGTAAATTTAAGCAATGTTTTAAAATAATTTTTGTATCCAACCTCACTGGTGGTATTCAGATAAAATCCGACCTAGGACAACTTTTAAAGTATGAAATATAGTAGTTAAATAGTGTTGATTTTTTTTTAAAAAAAGTATACATAATTTAATTTGTTGGAATAAAAACGTGTATCAACGATTAAAAACGATTTATAGAGGAAGCCACCCAAACCAGACTGAAGGGATCGGATATATTTAATTTTCGGGTTACAACTTGTGCACTTTCGTGGGGATTTTTTAATATTACTCGTAAATCATGTACTCCACTGGTTTAGTTATAAATTAGTTATAATTGTATGGATTTCTATGGATTTAAATTAAGGACTAAGAACTGATGATTAATTAATATATATAGTGAGTACATTTATACGTTATCTTCTCTAATTAAATTTTTATAGATTTATTTTAAAAATTATAAGATATTTATCTCATTAAATTTCATATACAGATACAACTTATTGGAGGGCGAGACACTCCACCAATGCTTTCAATCGATGCAACATAATAAAGGTAAAAATTTGTGTGAGACGGTCTCACGTGTCGTATTTTATGAGACTGATATCTTATTTAGGTCATCCATGAAAAAAGTATTAATACTTTTTTATGCTAAGAGTATTATTTTTTATGCTGAATATCGGTCCGGTTGACCCGTCTCACAGATAAAGATTCGTGAGACCGTCTCACAAAAGACCTATTCCATAATAAATAACCATTTGACGAAGATAATAAGACATTGATCGATTATTTTGTCTAATTTTTTTCTCAGATTTTTTAAAACATTAGAGTCATATACCATTATTTTATCCAAATAATATATTGATATGTAATATCAACCATAATACCTATTTTTTTCATTTAGTCAAACGCCACTAAAGTATAATAAATTTAATTATTTCATCCTCTTTACTTTTTGTTCCTATTTCTATTTGTTAAGAACCTACGGTAGACATGCAAATATTATTGAAATCTCAATTGTGAAATTCATACTTTCCAATAATATTTAAATCTCATATTCATCTCACAAATCCAATTGTGATTTTTTTGACGAAGATATTAATTTATTCATCGACGAATAATTACTTGTTTAAACACATTTCTAGAATTGTATAGAATCCTTTAGAATGTTCTAGAAATATAAGAACATTTTGGAATTCTTTGAAAGATACTAGAATATTTTGGAAGCCTCTAGAAGCATCAAAAGACTCTGAAGATTATGCAAAACTATAGAAAACCATAGTATGACAGCTCCTAGAAAATTATAGATTAAAGAGAGCTACTCCACCTATAAATAGGGCGGTACAAATATTTGTATCTATAAAATATAATTGACTATAAATAAAAATGATGTTTAAATAAATTAATGCATCATACATAAAATTCATTATATCAGTATATATAGTACACAAGTGTACATAATGACAATTAGACATCCTTTTTTATGGGATAAGACATTAATTAATTAACTATCATTGTTTTGTTCAATGTTTGTCTCAAATTCTCAAAAATAAAGTTTAATAAGTTTAGATTATGCAATTGAATTAAGAGATGTGATAACAAGATCGGATTTGATAGAATTTGTCTGAGTATAAATATTTAAATCTTATTATTATAGAGCTTTTTGCTTAACATTATTTTTATGATGAGTGGGAATGAAACTAAATTTTTGTTGAAAACATTTTTCAATTTTTTTTTAAAAAAAGTAAGAAGAAGTTATTCTTAAAAAATGGATTTTGTTCGTTTTTTGAGACTATGAAGGCCATCTATTATAAACAATTTTATTGATAATAACTAGCACAAACACGCATACCCACACGGACCTTTGAAATTAGTATCAATTACACGAGTCCAACAACAAACACTTTTGCTTTCCTCTTTAGGACCCCCACCTCACATAATTCTATCCTTTTCTTTTCCCTTTTATTATTTGTTTATTTTTTTGGAACTTTATGACTATAACGCGACTCCGATTTAAATTTTACAACACGAGAACATCTTGTCAACTCTAGTTTATAAACACTTAGACGGATGTCTAGACAGTTTTTTTTAGCTTAAATATCTAATTTTTTTGTATGTTCTAACATTTCTATAATAATTTCTCATCGTCGAATTCAGACTCGGAATTCATGAAATATTTGTATTGGACAAACTTGTCAAATAATCTTTAAAAAAAAAAACCTATTATATCTTAATTTAGGCGATCACCTAAGAGGATTTTGAACATCCTAGGCAGTGATAAGGTGGTCTAGGCGACCGATTGATTAACAAATTACAGAATGATAGTTTTTCTAAAAATCAAAACGGTACACAATTGTCTAGCGCCTAGACACCTCCTAAGCTACGCATTTTACAACACTGCTTATAATGATGTATACCTCATTTTTTAAAATAAACAGTACATTATCCAAGCTATACAATACATTTAGAATATGTGGTTATCAAAGATCGGATTTGATATCGTCAGAGATTTTTAGGCTCGTCTTTTTTAATACAATAATTTTTCTAAAATATTTTTGTGTGAGTAGAAAAAAAGGACGGCCTTTTTAAGAATTGTAATGTTATCTCGCAAAACTCAATGTAAAGCTCTCTTTACATGTCTCGTTGGTGCTACAGGAAATATTTGTTTCTTTTTAACGAGCTTATTGCATCATGCATGATTGATCATGTCGGTGTTGTGCTCAATGGATTTTCTCCCAGAATCATACGTTCATATGTGGTCATTGACTCCTTGGTTTAGGCATTGGTTGGATTGTACTTTATGCATAAACCTTTAACCGTTTGCATTATTGTATTTGTCTTCCATGCAAATATCGTGGAGCATTGAATATCTCTTTCGAACTCTCCATCATCGTTGGAATACTTGTTACTTATTCTATGAACTATTTCACGACATAAAAACGGGTGACGTATTAGTTTAGGTGCCGCTACAATACCTGCGTTGATTTTTATTATCTGATCTGTTTTTCTCAACGCTTCGTGTTTTTTTATGTTATAACTTGGATCTATCGTATCTGATAAGACTTTTTCGGAAGGTGAACTCCAAATGCTCATTCTTTTATCTTTCATTCATGAAATTTTTTTCATTTCTAATCACTTTAAAAAAAAAATGGATTGAGAAATAGTTTGGAACAAATGAAAACCCCGTGGATCTGTCCGCAATTGATTGCAACGATGATTTCATGGCAATCTATGTATATATAGCTGGTTTTGCGTGTCCTGAAGCCGTTGAGATTAATAGTGCTGAATGAAATCTTGTCGCTTGAGGTTCGATTGGCAGAACAAACCTGGACTACAAGTATGAGTTGTTCGTCTTTTTCGCTTCTTTGTGTATGGATGACTATCTTCATCATCAAATGGTTTCCAGAGATGAAGGGCATTCCGATCAAGGAGATACTAAAATTTGGAGACTCGCCCGAGATGGAAGAAGTATGTTTCATAAGGGAGCCAAGATAGGGACGATAAAGTTGAGATCTCAGTTGAGTCCATCATGATTGTCAAGGATTTGTCTTAATAAATTATCATTATTGTTTGAAAAAACATTTGTCCAGTACTTTTTTTGGTATTTTTGTTCTTTCCTTACAATTTTTATTTATTTATTTATTACCATCTTTTAGTACCTCTTTAACTTGAAATGATGTTCAGTGATTCAAGTTTTTATCACAAAGTTAAAAAAAAAAAGTGCAATTGGATCATCTCGCGCAAACTTAAAAAGAATGATAGACCATTTGTTTTTAATTGTCATACTCGTTTGTATTCCATATTTCATAACTGTACTATCTATTTTGACATTCATACATATTTTTGCTTTACTTTTCCATATGTTTTGATCAAAATTGTTTAACTAATTATTGTCTTTGTTAAATTTTATTTTATTCTTTCATTTAGATTAGTGATTTTATAGACTTTAAATTTACGTTAAATTATCTTATTTTAGAGGAATGTTTTTCTTCACAAAAATGTAATTGATTAGCATATATCACTAAATATAATTTATCTGGCACAAAATGTGTTATTTTAATTGCATATAAACATATTTAACAAGATTTAGTATTTTTAAACTTTTTTAGTTTTCAAACTATAACCTCATAGATACCAATGCACTTCAAAATTTTCTTATAAATTTAAAAATTAACAAGATCTAGTATTTTATAAAAAAATTGTTTTTGTTTTTTAAAAAATTAATTAAATAAACAAAATGGAATACGAATTCCAAATCCGTGGAATTTTTCAAATCCAAATCCAACAGTGGTAAAATTCAAATGCGTGAATTTTATTTTTCTTAATTGAACAAAATCTCAACCGAATAAAATAATACAAAAACTTGTGTGAGACGGTCTCACATGTTATATTTTGTTAGACGGATCTCTAATTTGGGTCATCTATGAAAAAAATTTACTTTTTATTTTAAGAATATTACTTTTTATTGTGAATATCAGTAGGGTTGACCCGTTGCATAATTGTTATCGGTTCCGATTTACCTTGAATTTTATGGGATGATATAGGATGTTAAGTAACAATAATAAAACATGCCATTATATTTCAATTTTTTTTTTTTAAAAAAACATGCCATTATTTCATAAAAATGAAGGAGAACGCCTAATTATCTAATTTTACGTAAGAAATAAATAAATAAAAATTACATTTTCAAACCCAAACTTGTAAGAACTATTTTATTCCTTTATATAAAATAATCATACGTAGAAACTCCGCACAAGACCACACCTGCCTCATCCCACACCATTTTCAATATACAAATTGCAATGAGATACCAACTTAAAATCCACATTATCTCCTAAATACCATGGATGGAGTGCACCACCATTTTATTCAATGTAAAATTTTAAGGGGTATATTTTCATACACGTACTTCACCATATATATATATATATATATATATATATATATATATATATATATATATATCAAATCAAAATGTTTCCCACTTTGTTGTTACAACCACTCGCTCTGAGTTCATCTTCGGAGCTAAATTCCCTGGTTTGTTCTGTTGGTCAAGAATATCAGGTGGCAATTTGCTTATATCTGAGTTTTTTATCTTCACCAAATCAAGAATTTCAATGTATTTTTGCGTCCTTTTCACCTAATAACCAGTTAATCGGTGCAAAAACATTTCAGTACTGTAACATTTAAATTAAAGAAGAAAATTATTAATTATCTAGTAAGTAGATGTAACTAGCTACCGACCTGCATTCTTCTTTGCGATTTGATTTCTCCATCCGCAGAAATCCCATCTAAATTTATCAACTGAATCATCAACGACTCAATCAAGTTCAATAAAACAATCTCCTCAACTTTCTTGCCACTATTAATTGTTGTTTCAATTGAAGCCACCTACCAATATATCAAGAATGATTAAGATAAACTAATGCAAGAAAAAGCCAACTTAACAAAACCATTAAATCAAGCAAATTTCATCCCTATCATCCCATAAAGTCAACTCCCTCAACTAATCTTGGTTAGCAAAAATGGTTTCAAATATTATAAGTAATTAAAAATCTTGATTGATTCAATCTCTGTTATATTTTCTTTGGAATTAGTCTACCTGTTTTGCAAGCTTGTCAACTTCCAATCTAATGGCTGCAATGTCTTTTGATGCTCTCTCCATTTTAGCATTCCTGCGTGATTCAAGAATCCTTCTCTCCTTGCTCAATTCATCTTCAAGAAGAACAATCTTTGATCCATCTTTCACACCAACAACGTCAAGAAAAGCTTTTGAATCCCTCTCCTTTTCCTTGAACATCAGCTTTTGATCCTGTGGATTCAATCCAATCTTCCCTGCCAGCATTTTCTTTAATTCCCCTGCACCATTCGTCGCGATATTTAGTAATCCGAGCCATTGGCTTACCATGGTATTGTAACAATAATGAAACAAGGATTGAATGAAATAGTGGGCAAGGGATCATAATACCAAAACTTGCTTGAGAACTAAGAGCGACTTCATGAAAATATGAGCCATATTTCACTTTGACTTTAATGTTAGGAACACAAGCTTTTGTATCTTTGCTCCTCTTTTGAACATACATTCCACAAGGCCTGACCTCCAATCCTGCGGCTGAGTCGGAGCCACCGCCTTTGGCCGGAGACGGGAATGAAACTCCGGTGACCGTAGGCTTCATTTTCAACATGTTGTCTTTGTTCATCGTACTCAAGAAAACCAGAATTTGGTATTTTATAAAGAAACAGTCGATGTAAAATGCATAGAGGAAGCTTTGAAAGTTTTTTTTTCCTGTAACAAGAAATGAGACCAAAAACTTGTTAAAATAAAAGAGGAAAAAATCTTAGTGCTTGTCTGTTAAGCGAAGAAGATACCATATATATATAAAAAAGAAACAAATTTTGCCCCACGATATCAGACCAACAACAAAATTTTGGTCTTTATATGTGCATACAAATATTTGAAAAAAAAAATGGAAACCCATCTAATATAACAAGTTTTAGCAGCAAAATATCACGTAATCAAGTCATTTGGGAAGTTTCGCTGATAAATTTATGTAATTTGAGATATATATATATATATATATATATAAATTAATAAAATTCGGGGGGTGAGAGAATAATGGGAACATGTAAGTTGTTGATGGCGCCTTTGGTTGGATTGTTGGTATTCTTTTCATCTTTATTTATTTATTTGATTTTTGATGTACACTAATTAATAAATGATCGATTAAACGTGTTGAAGATTCATGTCACACATACAAAATAAAAAAAATTCTATAATTAAGTTATTTAAAAGGAAATACATATTAAAAAATATTTTAAAATCACTGAAATTTTTATATTTAATTGTATTGATTGGAGAAATTTCAAATTAAGATGAATATTATTTGGCTGTTGTCTTGTTGGATTCTTAACACGGATGCACCTTTATTTGGCCTTGATCGATATTATATTATTCTATGATGTTTTATCTAATTATATATATTTATTTTTATTTTTATTTTTTTTGGTTGAGTGTGACTATTCATTTACTTTGGGATATGAATAATTTACTTCAATAATGTGAAATAATGACAACCATTACATGTATATATATTTGTTAATTATTTCCTGGCCATTGACTTTTTCGAAAATATTCCCTTAACATATAATTTATCTCAATAGACAAAAACTTGTGTGTGACGGTCTCATGAGTCGTATTTTGTGATACGGGTTTCTATTTGGGTCATCTATGAAAAATATTACTTTTTATGCTAAGAGTATTACTTTTTATTGTGAATATCGGTATGGTTGACCTGTTTCACAGATAAAGATTCGTGAGATCGTCTCACAAGAGACCTACTCAACTCAATAAGAAAACTCAATCAGAAAAACGAGTGCTGATAAATAGATGAAACAATATTAAAATATTCCCAATGTATTGGATATTACACATGACGAAGTGAACTATGTGCATACTATTTTGGTCATTTTTTCAATTTACTCACGCCTTCTTTCAATAATATTAATCAACATATGCAAAAATTATTTTTTATGTCTAAAATATTATTTTTCATTGTAAAAAATCACGTTTTTGTTAGTTATGTTATATATAAAAAAACATTTTATAATATATGCTTATTTAAATTAAAAATATTAATTTTCAATGTATTTATGAATCTAGTTGACTTGTCTAACTGATATAAAGAATAATTTTTGCATGTGTTGCTTAATATTAGTGCTTCGAAGAGTTAGTTTGAAGTCATTTCAAAATGCTAATGACAATGGTGAAGCAAACATCACAAGTGAATCGATATGTGAAGCATCTATCTTTGTTCGGTAGTTTGGACAATTACATTATATCTTCGTATTTGAAACAATATTACACTTGTACTCTAAAAATAAATTCATATACAGTCTTAGACACTCGGTGCAACAAATAGTTCTGATTTTACTTTGTATACACTAGACTAGTTGTCAATTTCATCTACAAAATGATAGTCTCCAGTCTTAGAGCAAAAACTACAATTAAAATGAAATTAAGAAAAATTATGGATGGAATTTGAATAAAAAAGTTTCCTTCAAGAGGCAATTGAATTTGGCTTTTGCATGTATTAGCTCCGAATACATCGAAATTTAAAGAGTTTTAATGTTACTAATTGACAATGTACTTGTCATGCCCTGTTTTTTAAAAAAATGAGTATTAATTTGGTGCTTGTCAATTGTTATTATCCAAAATATATTCAATTAATCTAAAAAAAATCTAAATAAACCAATAAATATTGATATCAAAATACTCGTTAATTGTTTTCTTACTATTACCCTTGCTTAATATATTTGGAAAATTAAACTTTTTGACTAAAATTATTTTATTTTATTTTGACTATGGAATTTCCTAGAATCATTTGGTACTTTTCCCTAATATGTATTTAGTTTAAACGTCAATTTTAATAGTCAGTGATAGTTTAAACGTCAAAATCTAATATTTCTAAGAATTAATTTCAACTATGGCTCAGCCAAATCACACGATACTCCTTGATTACTGCCCTCTACCAAAGCCATTTAAATTAATAAGCATTAATCCCAATCAATCGCTGAATATTGGAAGTAAACCAAACTACTAATGGGTCATGCCCACAATTAAATGTAATAAATCTTCCCCTATCATTTCATGAGATTACAAATTAAAACATGTCAGTCAATATTGTTTGTTTTATAAAGAAAAAGGGAAAAAACATGTCAGTCAACTTGTCTCGTTTGTAAGATGATAGCCAACAAAACTACATCATCCAACTATAGAATATTATGTTTACGTGATTGATAATTGGTATTAAAGGTCTATCAGGAATGACAATTGAAACGTAACTTTTGACTATTATACACACCAAAAGTTTGTGTTGAAATTATCGTTGGAGTTGTCAAAACGAGCTAGACCCAATTTTTGGATCTCATGTCCCACATAATATGAAAGTCAGACATGCCAAAACCGGGTAGGTTCATCAGGCCGGCGTTCGACCAGCCACATAAAAGTGAGCCGTATTGACAATTTTTCGACCTGCAAATTGGCGAGTTGATCTACCTAACTAGCATGTTCTTGCATCACTTATATCTTTGTTTGGCCAAAAAAGCTCACATTGGAGTTACAAACGTGGATTTCATTACATTCATGCTTTAACACTAATAACTCTGGCAAACTTAGAATCACCTTTTTTTTTTATAAAAAAAAAAACAAACAATTATCACCTCAATTACTAATTGAAACGATTATAAAGCCAATTATTGAAATACAAATATACTGGGAACATGTCTCAGTTGGTATATATAAGCAAGCATCTTTATAAATCGCATTTCAGCTATTATATTATCATACTTGATCGAAGATTTTTGTAACCGTGACTGCACAATGGTCTCACATAGCAATTGTTTTGCATTCGTTCGCGTCTTACGAAAATGATTAACATAACATTGTTATAAGAGTTTGTCGAAACTCCTTATATACAAACAAATTCAAATATATATGTTATCTAAAGTATTTAAACTACTACTATCAATTGTACTCGATGTCTAGATACTTATCGTCAACATTTCAAATAAGAACATAAAAAATTCCATGGGGATTTTCAAATTCTCCTTGATAACATGATGATGAGAAGGTGGTGGGGTTTGAGGCCAGTTCATTGATTGAATTCAGAGTAGAACTGCACAATAATGGGGGGTTTGGGCACATGCATGAGCACTGAACCTACACATACAAACAATCTTTGTTTGCTTCGGCCAGTGGCTGAGCCATATACAAGTCAAGGTAGGCAATTTTTTTTAAAAAAAAATTAATTTGATCCTGTATTGTTGCACATCCTGCTAAATAATAAAATAATTATTAATTAAAAATGTTATCCCCTTCTCTTCGAACATGGCTCCGACCTTGGTTCAGCTATGCATGACAAGTGGTCCAGTTTGGATTTTTATTATTAGGGGGAAAATGGCAGCAAACTCAGCTATCCAGCTGCCTTCTTTCAGGCATATATTTTTCAAGACATAACTAGTGACATACTGGTCCTACGGGAAATATCGGAATAGTTGTCCGGTGACGATGATCGGACTCTCAATGAAGAAAATACCATTCTTGTTATTGTTTCTATTTTATTTTTGTCCAAATGTACGTTTTCCCACTAAAATATATGAAATTTCTCTCTACTAAATCCTCCCGAATTCGATACAGAAATAAACAAATAGGTATATGTCGAATTCCATCTTAATTTTTCTTTTATTGAAACAAAGCTTCCTCGACTAATCGCATCCACCCTGCATATATTGAGAAGTCCTCCAAGACCATGCCGGTTCACCATCGTTACAATTTGATTGCTACGGGCACCCACAATTGGGAGTGGGCGTTATAACGCCCACTCACAGGAGAGAGGGTATGGGGCGTTCAATTCTTATGAACGCCCCTCTGTCCGGTTATTTTTTTTAGTAAAATTGGACATTTAGCGACGGTTTTGAACTATTTGCGACGGATTTCCACAAACCCGGTGTATCCAGATCAAATATTTCGAAGACGATTTCGCATGCAAATAGAGTTATTCTTTCGAATAGTGAATGCACTTGAGGATCGTTCACCGTATTTTCAGCAAAGGGACGATGCTGCGAGGATTTCATGAATATCTCCGAACAAATTCCGAAATACGTAACACTCATGTGCATCACCAACTTCGTGCCGACTTAGTTGAACATATTTGGTCACAATACAACAACAATCCTTGAATTAGTATTTTGCATCTTCTCTTAAGTTTAATTTATTTTCTTTTATTTTTATGCAAGTATTATTTATTATTATATGTTGTACCGTTTTATTTTAGGTTTATAATAAATTTTTAATTTTAAATAAGTGACGCTCGTAAAATTAAATTATTTTAGGTACTAAATATATAAAAACATATTATTATTAATATAAAATAATAATAATTTAAATTTCTTAAAAAATTTGAAATTGAATTTATTTAATTTAAAGTAAGAATAAGATGAATGAGTGGACAGCGAGACCTACAAATAATGAGTGTGAATGTTAAAATGAATGTGAGAGAATAAATGTGTTAATGTAATGTGTATGTGGCATGTGGACCCTACGATTTTTGATGAGGTGGTGAGTGTTATAACACCTACTAATGCGGGTGCTCTAAAAGCTTTGGAATGAAGTTGATTTCATTTTGTACGTTCTTTTGTCTTTCCTTTGTAATAAGTTACCTAGTATGGTTGCCATATGTCGATGCAAAACTGAGTAGTTTGACTGGATATTATTGTATATTGAGCTAGCACTTCCAAGGGTCACTTCCAAGGGTTGCGCCAAATAACAAATCACTCTTTCGGGTTTTGGATTATCACAACGACAACTCAATCTATATGGAGTGTCACAAAACTTGAGAGCCAATTGATTTCCAATTATTTTCGACTTGGAAGTTTTAAAAGTTTATGGAATTTGAAAAGTTTTTAACTTGAAGTTTTGCTTTGTTAAATTTGTGTTCGACGAAGTTTCTAATGTTAACAAATACTTGAAATCTTGATCATGAAATTAAGCTAAAATTAATGAACCAATAACGTTAGATCTTTTTAAAACTACAATAATTATTCAAAGTATGTTCGAGGATCCAACGGCTCATCCCAAGCTCTCAAAACAGCCAAAAAGCAATTCAAAGATCACTCATCTTTCCGAGCTTTAGACCTGGCCGGACTTGCTGGCTTGATGATTTTTCCAAGCAATAGTACAGCTATTGGGACAATGGTTCCAACAAAGTAAACACTCTTGTATGCAATCAATGTTTCGTGCAGGCTTAAAACCTGTTTTACAGTAGAGTATAATATATTTAAGCTGAATGTATCATGGTTGATAATTTAAAGCAATGTAAAAAAGTGAGGGGAGAGGACTAACCATGAAACCCACGCTGGAGTAGTTCAGAACCATAAGGGTGTAGGCGAAGTTCATCAATACAACGATGTTTCTGAGTACAGATGTTTTGCTGGCTTGTTGCCATCGGTAAATAACTGTCGGTAAAATGAAGTCAATCAAGAAACCGTGTGCATATAATGAAGTCGGTCAATCGAGAAACTGCTTGCCAGTTCAGTCATAGTTGTCAAACCTGCACTCAGGCGCCAGGCACACATGACCCAAGACAGTGTGCCTTGGTACGTCCGAGATGCACTGGCATCACAGACGCACATGCCTAAAGGAAGAGATGTGTGCCTTTAGCCCAAAGGCGAGGCTTGGGTGCATCCTTGATGCACAATGCAATCTTAATAACTATTATGTCGTAAAAGTAACTAGATTAAGTGGTCTGCTAAGGATATGATATCTTCTGTCCTTATCAATCAATTTTAAAGAAGACACAAAAATGTGTCGTGTTGGGGCGCATACAAAGCTCGAGTAACAACTTAAAATAAATTTAAAATTACCAAATAAAAAAATCTGACTCAAGCTCATACAGCTTGACCAGCAATCAAACTTGATTTAAATGTGCTCAATGTGGAGTTAACTAGCTGCTCGTGAAGCTCAAGCTCAGTAGGTACTCACAAATGGTTCAACTAATTTGCATCCCTACTATTATAGCCCATGCTCGGAAATTAATAAATTTATATTTGCCATAAAAGTTCACGTAGGGTCTGAAAATTTACGACCTGCAAGGGAAGTATTTAGAATGCATGTGACTAGCTTTCAAGCAAACGAAAAACATAGCAAATTTACGGTACCTCTTGAACCAGCAATCATTAGTGCAGACTGAATGAAGAATATGATGTACCCAGGATACAATCCCTGTCAAACAGCGAAATGATGCTGAGTCAAGCTGCTATATACTTGAAATGATACAATCCCACTCCAAAATATACTTGAAATTTTATGCGCAATTTTTTTAAAAGATAAAAATTTCGCTTCGACACACTTGATGGCCAGGAGAATCAAAAAAACCGAAATATGAGATTGCAACTCACAAAGAGCATACTTGCAAAAATAACATAATTGAATATAAGTAGAATATTGGTGGGAGGAAGAAACATAGCGATTAACTATTATTGAAAATACAACATGACCATTGAGTGTGGAAGAAAATTGTTCGGTCAGGTGGTGATCCATGCTGGGTTTACACCTCTTTGTTTGCACTTTTTCTCATGAGATCCTGGATGTACAATAAGACTTTGATATATGCTGTGGATAATTCTTTTCTCTCGAAGCTTGCATTGATTAGTTAATAAAATCGTGTTGGAGTAGCTTTCAATGTTACAACTAAGTTGGTTCAGTTTTAATACATGGCCCTAACCTGCATAGTCTTATACTGCCCCACATCTATGATGTAACCGACCTTGCAAAAGCTATCATCACCAAAATCACGAAGTTCAACAGAGAGTGACATTCCTAACTCAAAAGGTGAAAATTGTTGACAATGATACGATAGTATTCTCAATATAAAGCGGTGTTCATACACTTATGCTAAAAGTTAAAAAGAAAGCATGCCACAAAGGCGTCATACATAATTTTGTATAAGTACGACATATTAATGCTTACATGCCACACTGCACTAACGGTTTGGGTTGCCAGCAACTGGAAGAAGCCAGGTCTTTTACCTTTCTGAACTAACCTATCATAGACATCTAAATAGAACAGCAGAAGTTAGTCTGGCATAAATGTATTCATATAACTATTAATCATTCAGAGCTGTCAGATCAGAACACCTGAAAAAAAGAGGAACTTTTTTTATTAACAGTTAACACCAACATAACCACAAGCCATCCATCAATAAGGGCTCCCACATTTACTTGCCTAGCCAGTGGATCATATATAGAATAGAATCTGTACCAGAAAATATCAACAGGTTCCTTTAATCTGTCAGGTGAGAGTCTTTTTCCCAGATTTGTTCCAAGGTTTTTGCATAATTGAGAAGTTAGAAGCTGGCTATAGATCAATGTGCATTTTATGTCCCTAGGTAACATAATCACAAACCTCTAACAATATGAAACTCAACTACTTGGCCATGCAATAGATCTTATATCTAGAATAGAATCCGTTACAGACAAAATTAGTTGATTGACATCTAAATTTATAGGTAGAAAACCACTTTCATAGACCTGATCAAATTTTTTACACAAGTGAAAAGTTAGAGGATCACGACAGATCAACGTGTATCCCTAGCACGTCCTTAGCTGTGGTTTCAATCCAATCTTCAGGTAAAGAGTGAAAACATTTTCAAGTTGTGATATACTCTAGAACAAAAATGCGGCATTGATGGCACCAGAACCTCTCAGGTACCACCCAACCAGACTCTCTAAGACTTTTATTAACTCTGGTTCGCCTCTAGTCATACTTGTCATGACAGGTATCCTTATGCCTGCACACCTGAAAATTGTCTCTAAACCCACTGAGCGCAATGTAAAATTCAGCAATTACTACTGCCGAAAATAATGGATTATGAACTAATTTGCTCAAACAAAGCTTATAAATTGCCAAAACTTTTCCTTCACGGTAAAGTGGGAGAAGAGTATCAAGTACAAAATTCCAATTAATCTAATTGAACATAACAAGTACGGATGACATGCCTCAAGGGCCTCTCATTCAACAAGTCCCAATATCAAAAGTTTGGGAATGTCTCAAGCACATTTGAGCAAGTCGAATTGTGTTTACATCCTACACCCATCCTACAGCCACAAACTATAAGTGAACAATAGTAGTATAGTACTGCAGCAATTAAAACTTCTTTAACTACTTCGATAAAATTTCTGATATGCACTTAGACAACCTCCATGGAGAATATGAATTGGCTTCTTCCAATAATTAGCAGCATCCTAATTTGATAACCTTGTTGCACCATGTTGGTCAAACAAGCTAGTGTATGAAACTAAACCAAGAATCTATTTTCCACACCATAGCATGTATAACCTCTAAATTAGCCAAGCTTCTTTCCCCAAAACTTCAGATACGTCGAATTAATTGATGCATTTCCTGATTAATGCTTTAAGGTGGGATGATTATACTTGGATCACAAGTGATTACTGTCTCCAAACATTAACTCAGTCATATAACACAAAGCCACAAGCATTATAAAGTTACTTTGAAGCTCTAATGCCAACAAGGAGTCAAGGCCATGAGTGTTCTCATTTGGACATCTAAACATATTTTTCCTCAAAGTATGTCTAGGTTACAATCATTAAACTCAAAGTAAGATGCCAACAAACATAATTATGTCCTAAAAAATGACATCAGATTCCATACACCTATAAAGAGTTTCTTTAACTACAAAATAGACAAGCATTTTCTTTCTCTTATCAAGTTTGAAGAAGTATTAACTACCCGAAGTAAATCTTAATCATTTCTTATTCTTCTCTTACGATTTTTTTTACTATGTTATGTCACTTGTTCATACTAGCATTTTCAGAAAAGAACATGGCAATGGCTTCTTCCCCCTAAAAAACATAACTATACATTAAACCAAAAAAAAAAAGAATGGAACATCAATTCAGGACAGCTGAATAAATCGAAAAATAAGTTTGCATGCTCATAAATTTGTGCTTATGGACACAAAAAAGAAAATGTACTTTGAAGGAAAGTTCACTTACAGTGTCTAAGCCAAGTGCTAACTTGAATGTTCCATGCCAGGGGTATCTGCACAGCACTCTTAGCCAACTCAACACCTAATACATCAACATTTATTGCACGATCCCATCGAGGTGTGGGCGGATTAGAATCTTTCCAGCCACTAAATCCCAGCCCAGAAATAATTATAGAAGCTTCTGAAATGGACCAAATGAAATAATATTTCCACCGAGCAGTAAAACCACACATGTACTGGTAAGTCAATCGTTTCCAGAACCCATAATCTTGGTATACTGATTCAGTGAATCGAGAAAGTGGAAAATGTGGTATAAGATACAGATACAATCCCATACAGACACCAGCTTGCAGAACAGCCCTTAGAGTTGCCCAATAAGGAGAAGGGGATGATCCCTTTTCTGTAGGTTTCCAGATCTGTTAAGGCAATTATAATTCTTACTAATGACTAACATGCATTGGCCATAAAATAAATTTAAGTTCAAATATAATACCCCTTTCCTCTCAGTCCATTCAATATATGCTGCCATTTCATATAATGGACCAGCAAAGTGACTTCCACAACAAAGACAGTAACCAAAATATTCAAGTAATGATGGCAACTTCTGCAACCGGTTTTTCTTTTGTGCATCACGCATATCTTCATCTTTTAGCAATCCATCATTGTAATTAATGGCACATGATATAATTTTCAGTGTTATCACCATTAGAGATCCTGTAGAATTGCAAGATCAATGACAAAGTAGAACTTGACGCAGAATATACATGTAATGATAAAATTTATGCATAAAAAGTTGCCACATTCAGTCCTTCGGAAACTAATTCGATGAATTTGTTTGGATGAATTGTACAAGTAACTAAATAAAGTCTAAAAGCACAAATACTGATTGAGATGGTGCTGACCTGTAGCATCAATACCTCCTTCTTTCCATGCATCTCCACTCATGTAGTATACATGGCTACACATGTATACCAATGGTCAAAACATTTTGAATGTTTGCAATGAAACGAAAATATCTCAAAATGATGCTCAATGATACATGTTTTCCCATAAACAAATAAAATAGATTCAACCAAACATGTTTTTCTCGCATCACTAAGGATACAAGTCAAAACATCTCCGTGAATTTTTGCAGTTGTTGGCATCAAAATTTTCAACTAGAGATAAGAAATATACAGACTCCAATTTCCATTCATTATAAAATCCCATCACACTATCATCAATGATAAACTGTAAAGTAATTCAGAGTGCTTTTGATAATTATAAACTGGAGTTTCTGAAAAAGAAAGAAATAAGGAATGTAAATCTACTTTAATTATACAGATGCATCAACACACAACTGCAAAACAGTGGAAATTCAGAGTACAAATCAAATTCTCTTTACTGCAAATATTTTGAAACTCAGGGCAAATTTTTCTGAAAAACTTTAGACACGTTAAGGGGTAAAAGCTTCATAACCTAGAGAAAGGGTCTGATCCAAATCCTTTCTATCTTCAGAAGCCTAAATCAAGTGATTGTGCCTAATACTACAGCATGAGTGATACATAACACCCATTGGATCAGTATTTTTTTTGTATAATTGTTGTGATTTCCATATAACCATTTCAAGAATCCAAATTCCAGTCCTTGAACATTAAAGTCAAGATATAGGGTCACAGTACGTGAAACCATCACTGTGGATGCGTAGACACAAGAATGAATTACATGTCGTAAAGTAGGTTATATCCCCGATTTGGTTGCTTTTTATGTCAGGCTGCTATAACTTTTATGAACATGATAAAGATAAAACGCCAACGACTGAGCAACGATCATAATTTCAAATTTATCTAGTTAAGTGCCATCACCGAAGACTTAAAATCGCCCCCAACTCCCAAGCTTATCAAAAGGAAAATTTAACAACTGGTAAAACCACATGCATTTGCATCAATGAACCGAGGTGACAAAAACTTTGTTTTCCTTTCATATCAAAAGTGTTACCAATTTTCAGAGATTTGTTCGGATTAAAATGGCAAGTAAAGGAAAAATGAATTCAGCAATTAACTCAACCAAGACTGTTCTTTTTAAAGCAATGCAATCAATTCACCACTTATCAAGGAACTATTTTCAGAAACCAAGCAGAACAGCCAATTACATAATAAAAACTCCAAACGGTCAAATTCTTGAATCGGAAAATAAAAATTGCGACGTTAACATAAAGCAAAGTGAAAGGTACCAGCCAATGAGGTAACCGAAGGCGATGAAAAATGTAATAATCCCGCAGAACTTTCGAAAGAGTGCCATAGAAGCATAGCCTAAAAGCATCGGTACCAGAAAATGCAAGTTCGATGAAAATCCAAAGGAGAGGTACGAGAGAACCGCCCCGGATAGGGCGGCATAGAGGTGGCGCCCCGAAGGTCCTCCTGGGACGAATCGGTGGAAGAAGCTGACCGGGATGGTGACCGCAAAGCATAGCAAGAATCGAAGAACAGGCACAGAAACTCCGATCGCCGATGCCAAGGGACCCATCTCCGGCAGCTCCATGCCTCGGATTTCGTGCGGTTCAACTGTACTCACGCTGTTAATTAATAATAATCGTGGTAGTTGTCTGGTTTTAGTTTTGGCTCGACACGCGGATGTGTGCCTCCGGACCAAATCTTCTCTGATATTTGGTTATTTTTCTCAAACAAGCTTGAATTACATAAATTTTTTAAAATTAAATGTAATAAACAAATTAAATTAAAAAATCATTAATATTTATTTAATCAGTTATCATGTTTAAAACAACAATTATAAAAGAAAACCACCAAAAACCTCAAATTTTTAATTAAAAAAAAATTCTAACAAAAAAAATTCAAAAATATTTATTTTTTCTAATCAAATTAATATAATATTATACGTACATATTTTATTATTTTCAAAGTTCAGAGGGATTTCGCATCGGTGGCATGCAAAGTCGACACCTATTCCCAAATTAGGAAGTATCTGGCCAGGAGAATAATATATATATATATATATATATATACAAACAGATAAATTTAAGATTAAATAAATAAATTTTATAATGAGCTCAATTTTTTTTAGTGAAGAATAACCAAATTAAAATTTTTTAAATATTTTATATTATAATATAAAATAAATAAAATACTAGTAGTTAATAATAGATGCTTATATTTTGTTACCCACTTATGGTTTCAAACCAATAATTATATTAACGCAATCAACCATGGACTTAGATCTTCTACTGTGCTGAAAACACACCACTTGGTGCTGTGTATTTTTTACACGAGATGATAACATGATCATCTCGTTTAATCTAACAATTTTTTAAATTTATCTTATATGATGCGATGTCCACAAGATGATCACGTGATCATCTCGCGTAAAAAAATGCATACCACCAAATGTTGTCTTTTCAACACAGTAGAAAATCTAAATCCATCTACCATGGTCTTTATAATTTTCTCCTGACTTCATCAAATCGTTGCATTTTACTTGAGTTTGACTTGGTTTCTTACAAGTTTAGAATACTGTTTTTTTGTCTCAAAAAGTTCTCTATTAGCTTATAATTTTTTATACCACAAAACTACCATTTAAGAAAGATGTAACCTTTCTTGACTCTCAACAGGATATATCAAAACAGAATCTACACAAAGACCACCTTTAGGGTGTGTGCAATCGATTTGTGTCATCGAGAATTTGATCTTGGTCGATCCACAAGAATTGGCGGCCACAACAAAATCCCCGGCGAGATAATGATTCCATTTCCCGGGATCCTTCAAGTAGCATTGCTTTGTAGCTTGCTGACCATCCGAAGTTGAAACCTGAAATCGGACTGGCTTCTTGTCCCAACCATGGACATGCTCGGAGTTACAAAAGCGCCGACCGAATCTTTTATGGAATCGTCCCAAATGCACTCTGAAAAAGAGGCTGTAGGAACCTGCCGGAAATGGGAAATCAAGCTCGCCGTCGACTTGGAACCACCATATTTGCTGCAGGTATGCAACTGATGAGAACCTACTTGGAAAAGGGGAGAAATCCGAGATTAGTACTTTACACACTTCAGAATTTTTTAGTGTAGAATCTATAGCTCCCACTACCAGTTCAACTTGAATTTTTAAACCATACAATGAACTCAATCACCACATGATTTCTCCAGTTATGCAATATATGCGGTCTAAAATAACAGTAGAGATAATCGCTGCTCCTCAACAATGAAAACAAGGTATATGTAGGATTCAAGAAATCATATTCCGGGCTACGGCCCGAAACGAAGAGAATTTCTGTCGCTCAAGTAACCATTAAAGGCGCAAATTTTGCAAGGTAGTTGTATATTTTAACAGTTAATAACTTCCTACAAAAATGGAAAGTTCGACATCATCTGTAGATATAGGCAGCGCCATAGTATGATCCCAGCATGAAAATATGCAAAATCTAATTGTTAGCACAATTTGCCGCAGACAAAAACTTCAATAACAGCAGTAGACACAGTGCATCAGAGTCCCTAAAAATGATACTGAATGGCAAAAAACCTTATATTTATTTGGAAAATTTCACGGACAAATTAAATTGCCTATATATTAATTCTTGGATTCAAAGCACCGATCTAAAATAACAGCATCAGAACACAAC